>NC_080623.1:4583853-4747955 GCF_027887145.1 Ammospiza caudacuta
AGGGGACAACTCCCCTTTGGGCATTTCCATGCAACACGGGGGCTCCCTCCCAGATAAGTTTTCCTCGTTTTTTCCTTTTCTTCCCGATTTGTTTTTCTCTCCAGAACTTTTCGGAGCAGACTTTGGGGTGGGCTTTGGAGGGACACTAAGGCTGGGTGAGCAGCAGGCCTGGAGCGTTCCTGGGCTGAACTGGGATAAATCCCACCAGCCCTGGCAGCAGCGGCACCTGTGGCACGGCAGGAGCGTCCCCTCTGTGGGGACACCCAGGGATTGAGGGCACTGGAGCCGATTCCAGCAGGGAAAGGGGGATTTTGTCCCAGCACAGCCACTCCTGGGGCAGGTGAGGGGCAGGGAAGCGCCTCAGGAGCCACACAGGTCCCTTGTCCCCATTGCTGGAAGCTCCTGGAAACTTCTGGCTCCGTCTCATCCCCCTTGGGGATCTGATCCCAGCAAATCCCTCCTGGCTCCAAAGGACAGTGGTGTCCCCAGGTGGCTCCATCCTTCCCAGGGGACAAGTGCCACTGTGCCAGTGACAGGTGCCACTGTGCCAGCCAAAAGTGCCACTGTGCCAGTCCCTGGTGAGGACAGCAGAGCCGGAACTGGTCCCCAAGCCCATCCCAGGGGTGCCAAGCCCATCCCAGGTGTACCAAGCTGTGTCTTGGGGGGTGCTCAGCCCTGTCCTGGGGGTGTTGAGCCCATCCCGGGTGTACCAAGCCCATCCCGGGCATGCCCAGCCCCGTCGCGGGGATGCCAAACCCCATCCCAGGGTTGCTGAGCCCATCCCGAGGGTGCCCAGCCCCATCCTGGGGGGTGCTGAGCCCATTTCGGGGGTGCTGAGCCCATCCCGGGGGTGCCCATCCCCGTCCCGTGGGATCCCAGCCCCGTCCCAGAGGATGCGGTGCCGAGCCCCGGCCTGCGGAGGCTGCGGAGGCTGCGGATGGGCGAGGGCTTTCTCCGGAGCCCCGAGGCCCGAAATAGCCGCTCTTGTTTTCCTCGGCATCCCAAACAAAAGCGGCCGCGGGCGCGGAACGGCCGCTGGCGGCCTTGGCCGGGCGCCCGGCGCTGCCGGAATCCCGGAGAAAGGCAGGATCCCGTGGGCAGGAAGGTGGAAAAGGCGACTCCTTAGGAAGCTGCTGGAGCCACGGAGTCACGGGGAGGGGGCTGGGGGCGTCCTGAGGGTCCTGACCCCGGGTGGGTGCTCCAGAGAGGGGGTTTGGGGACAATAAGGGGGTCTGGGTGATTCCAGAGCAGCGAGGAATCCCGGGAAGGAGGAATCGGGTCCTTGAGCGGGGTTTTTGTGTCTCTGTCGGTGTCCTTGGAGCGCGGCCCGGCTCTGGGCCCCAAGGACAGAGGGGGACGGCAGAGGGGGCTCTGTGCTGGGGGACAGCTGAGGCCCTTTGGGGACCTGGGCAGAGGGACACCGGGGCGTCACCTGGACCCATTTGGTGGCGCGAACCAGGAGGTGACGGGGACCTCCCGCACCCAGAGGGTGACAGGGAGCTCCTGCTCCCATGGGTGACGCAGATCTCCTGCTCCCATGGGTGACAGGGACCTCCTGCACCCAGAGGGTGACAGGGAGCTCCTGCTCCCATGGGTGACACAGATCTCCTGCTCCCATGGGTGACAGGGACCTCCCACACCCAAAGGGTGACAGGGAGCTCCTGTTCCCACGGGTGGCACCTCCATGTCCCCAGAGCAGCCCCGTGTCCCGGCCACCTCCCAGCTCCCATTGGCAAAGTTTGCAAACATTTGCTCGGAGCGGTTCCTGCTCGCCGCAGCCGTCACGGGGCTCGGCAGAGTTTGCAGAGCGCCTGAGTCACCGTGTCCCTGCCTTGGGGACACTGTGGCCGCTTCAGGAGCGGCGTCTCAGCCTTGGGGACACCGTGGCCGGCTCAGGAGCAGTGTCCTAGCCTGGGTGACACCGTGGCCAGGTGACACACGTCCTTAGGGACACCGTGGCTGGCTCAGGAGCGGCGTCCCAGCCTTGGGGACACTGTGGCTGGCTCAGGAGCAGTGTCCCAGCCTTGGGGACACCGTGGCTGGCTCAGGAGCGGCGTCCCAGCCTTGGGGACACTGTGGCCAGCTCAGGAGCGGTGTCCTAGCCTGGGTGACACCGTGGCCAGGTGACACACGTCCTTAGGGACACCGTGGCTGGCTCAGGAGCGGTGTCCCAGCCTTGGGGACACTGTGGCCAGCTCAGGAGCGGTGTCCTAGCCTGGGTGACACCGTGGCCAGGTGACACACGTCCTTAGGGACACCGTGGCTGGCTCAGGAGCGGCGTCCCAGCCTTGGGGACACTGTGGCCAGCTCAGGAGCAGTGTCCCAGCCTTGGGGACACTGTGGCCGGTTCAAGAGTGGTGTCCCTGCCTTGGTGACACCATGGCCAGGTGACACACGTCCCTGCAGCGTTCTCAGAGCCGCTCGTGGCTCCTCCAAATCCTCCTGAGCCGTTGAGAAGCGCTGGGAGCAGGTGGAGGCTCACTTCGAGGATCCTGCACTAATTAACTCCTGCACTAATTAATTCCTGCCCTCGTCAATTGGAAATCCATCCGGGATTGCCCCAACCTCCCCACCCACACCCCAGGAGGATCCCTGCAGACGCCAATTTTTGGGTGCCCTGCCGTGCTCTGTGGGACCCCCACAGCGGGGAAAGGGACCCCAAAACCCCCCTGGGGGTGCCCCCCGTGCCGGTGGGCGTCCCTCGGAGGGTGCCCCGTGCCGGGTGAGCGCTCCCGGTGCCGGGAGCTGAACTGGTCTGACGGGTGCGGGCCGGGCTTGTTTATCCAGGGCCGTGGCCAGGAGGGGCCCGGGAGCCGCGGGGCCCGCGGGCAGCGCCGCCACCGGAGCTCGGAGCTCGGGCACCTCTGCCCCGCGGTCCGGGCGGGGCTCGGCCCTCCCTGCGTTTGGTTTTACCCGGGGCATCCCCGAGGGGGAGAGCTGGGGGAAAATGAGCTGGAGAGCGGGACTGGAGTGAGGAAATGGGTGCTGGATGCAGGAAATTGGTGCTGGGGTCAAGGATTGGGTGCTGGGGTCAGGAATTGGGTGCTGGGGTCAGGATTTGGGTTTGGGATTCAGGAAACTGGTGCTGGGGTCAGGATTTGGGTGCTGGGTTCAGGATTTGGGTTCGGGATTCAGGAAATTGGTGCTGGGGTCAGGATTTGGGTGCTGGGTTCAGGATTTGGGTGCTGCATTCAGGATTTGGGTTCTGGGTTCAGGATTTGGGTGCTGGATTCAGGATTGGGGTTCTGGACTCAGGATTTGGGTGTTGCCCCTCACCTGGTGAAGAGCTGGGGGTGCTCTGGGGGTGCCAGGACCCCTCCCCAGCTGTGTAGGGTGATGGGGACACAGCAGAGCCCCCACAAACCCCCCCAACCCCCTCCCCTTTGGTTTTCCAGACCCCGCTCCTGGACTCAGAATCCAGCCTGGACTATGGCCACAGCATCACCCAGGTGGGGGGGCCGGGGAAGCCCCCGGGGAGGTGAATTTGGGGAGGTGAATTTGGGGGGCTGAGGGTTAGAGCACCCCCACACCCCAACGCCATTGAGATGCTCCTCAGCCATTCCTGGTGTGGACAATGGCAATCCCAGGGCACTGGGGGGACAGGTGACGGCCCAGCCCCCTCCCCACGATCTCCCTTGACCCCCTGCCACCCTCAGGCGTCCTCGGAGAAGATCTGGAGGGCGGGCAAGCTCCTCTTCGCCCACCTGAGCACCTCCCGGCCCGGCCTCATCCGCGACCACAAGCACCACCTGCGGCACCACCGGTGGGCTGGGGGGGCCCTGGGGGGCTCCGGGGGGGCTGTCCCGGGCGGTTCTCACCCCCTGTGCCCCCCCAGGCAGTGCTGCTCGGGGAAGGAGCTGGTGGATTGGCTGCTGAGCGCCGGCGCGGCCGTCCAGACGCGCGGCCAGGCCGTGGGCATCGGGCAGGTGCTGGTGGACGGCGGGGTCCTGACGCACGGTGAGGGGGTTTTGGGGGGCTCTGGGGGGGTTCAGGGGGCGCAGAACCGAGCTGAGGGCCGCTGTCACCCCGCAGTGAGGCAGGAGTGGCACTTCCAGGACAAGGAGACGCAGTTTTACCGCTTTGCCGAGCTGGAGCTGAGCCCCGAGCCCGGCGCGGGGCCGCGGGACCCCGAGGAGCTGCTGGAGGCTTTGGGGTTCCTGGCGCAGCTGGGCCCTGACGCGCTGCTCTCCATGGCCCTGCGCAAGCCGTGAGTGCCCCAGGGGCTCCTTGGCACCTTTTGGACCCGGCTCGGGGGGTCTGGAGCGGCCACGGGGATGCTGAGGGTGGGGGGACCCAACAGAGTCACCCAAAGAGGGGAAGGGGCTGGGGAGGGGGGCACAGGGAGCCGCTGACGCCCCCGGCCCCCCCAGGCCTGCCCAGCGCACGCAGGACGAGCTGGAGCTGATCTTTGAGGAGCTGCTCCACATCAAAGCCGTGGCTCATCTCTCCAACTCGGTGAGCGCGGCCGTGTCCCCAAACCCTGCGGGGTCGGGGTGTCCCCTCACCCCCAAATCCTCCTGAACCACATCAGCTCCTGTCCTGGCTCCCCAAATCCTTCTGCACCCCTTTCCTTCCATGTAAACATCCTCTCTGATAATTTCTGTGCCTCCCTTAGCCCTTCCCTGCCATTCCCCATCCCCGTGTCCCCTGCTGGCCCAGCTGAGGTGACAGCGTTGTCCCCTGTGCAGGTGAAGCGGGAGCTGGCGGCCGTGCTGATGTTCGAGGGGCACCAGCGTGCAGGCACTGTCTGTGAGTCACCCTGAGTCCCCCGTGGGTGACACTGGGGTGTCCCCAGCCCGGGGACACTGGAGCTGTTCCCAAAATTGAGGATTTTCCCACCTTTTCCCGGGTGCAGTGTTCAGCCAAGGTGACAAAGGCACCTCCTGGTACATCATCTGGAAGGGCTCGGTCAACGTGGTCACCCACGGCAAGGTGGGTTTGTCCCTGTGCTGGGGGGACACCTTGGGGACACCCCAGCGTCACCATCCCTCACCTCTCCAGGGCTTGGTGGCCACCCTGCATGAGGGGGACACCCTGGGGACACCCTGGTGTCACTGTCCCTCACCCCCCATACTGTTCCCAGGGCTTGGTGGCCACCCTACACGAGGGGGACACTCTGGGAACACTTTGAGGACACCCCAGTGTCACCATCCCTCACCTACCCAGGGCTTGATGGCCACCCTGCACTGCAGGGACACTCTGGGGACACTCTGGGGACACCCAGGGTCATTGTCCCTCACCCCTCCACGGTGTCCCCAGGGCTTGGTGGCCACCCTGCATGAGGGGGACGATTTCGGGCAGCTGGCGCTGGTGAACGACGCCCCGCGGGCGGCCACCATCCTCCTGCGCGAGGACAATTGTCACTTCCTGCGCGTGGACAAGCAGGACTTCAACCGCATCCTCAAGGTGGGCCCGGGGGTGGATTCTGGGGGGATTTTGGGGTGAACTTTGGGGAATCCCGGCCGGGCTGATGACGGGGTCACCCCCAGGACGTGGAGGCCAACACGGTGCGGCTGAAGGAGCACGGCAAGGTGGTGCTGGTGCTGCAGAAGGACCTGCAGGGGGGCAGCGGCCAGGCGGCCTCGGCGCGGAGCAGCAGGTGACACTCCTGTGCCCCTGGTGGCGGGTGACACTCCTGTCCCTGTCCCCCTTTGGCAGGTGACACCCATGTCCCTGTCCCCCTTTGGCAGATGACATTCCTGTGCCCCTGGTGGCCGGTGACACTCCTGTCCCTGTCCCCCTTTGGCAGGTGACAGCCCTGTCCCCCTTTGGCAGGTGACATTCCTGTGCCCCTGGTGGCAGGTGCCACCCTTGTCCCCTGAGCCACCCGTCTGCCCTTTCCAGCCTCCCTCGGGGCAGTTTTTGGGAGGAACAAGGGGACAAGGAGCAGTGACACCAGCCCATGCTGTCACCAGCCTGTGGTGGTGACACCGCTGTCACCAGCCCGTGGTGTCCCTGCCCATGGCCACGGTGTCACCTCTGTCCTTCCCGTCCCCAGCAGGTACCTGGTGATGGCCGGGACACCTGAGAAGATCCTGGAGCACCTGCTGGAGTTCATGCGGCTCGATGCCACCCTCTATGACCCCGTGGGTAGGTGGGGGTGTCCCCCGTGTGGGGGTGTCCCAGAGCCACCCGGACATGGGGCTGGGGGCACCAAGGGGGTTCCTCATTCCCGGTGTCCAACCCCAAATCCTGCTGGTGCCACCCCGGGCTCGCTAAAAACCCCAAAAGCCGAGGCCGGGAGAGGGCGGCGGCTCCGGGCGGGGAGTGAGCGGCTCCTCCGGGCCGGGAGAGGCTCCTCTGGGCCGGGAGAGGCTCCTCGGCGCCTCTCGGTCTCCCTCTGCCTTCGGAGAGGAGAAACCAGACGAGCCGGGAGCCAGGAGGTGTCCCCAGCGAGTCACAAATCCCAGGAGGTGTCCCCAGCGGGTCACAAATCCCAGGAGGTGTCCCCAGCGGGTCACAAATCCCAGGAGGTGTCCCCAGCGGGTGACAAATAGCAGCCGGGGACAAGGCACTGCCTTGGGGCCAATCCCTGGGATTTGTCATCCCGTCCTGGATCCCTGGGATTTGTGATCCCACCCCAATGATCCAGCGCCTCCTGTGGGGTTTAGGAACAAAATCTGCCCTGCCACCAGCGGGGTCCCAATGGTGGGGACATCCCAGGCCACCCCAGGCAGGGCACAGGGAATCCTTGGCCAGGTCCCCGTGTCCCCACGGCACTGGACA
The DNA here is from genome assembly GCF_027887145.1 of Ammospiza caudacuta. Classification (NCBI taxonomy): domain Eukaryota; kingdom Metazoa; phylum Chordata; class Aves; order Passeriformes; family Passerellidae; genus Ammospiza; species Ammospiza caudacuta. Next base: position 4,590,580 of record NC_080623.1, read on the forward strand.
CAGCAGTGACAGTGCCCTGTCCCTGGTGGGGACACCCCAGGCTACCCCAGGCCAGACCAGCAGGGCACAGGGGATCCTTGGCCAGGTCCCCATGGTGGAGACACCCCAGGCAGGGCGTGGAGGATCCTTAGCAGGGTGCCCGTGTCCCCACGGCGCTGGGGACAGCAGTGACAGTGCCCTGTCCCTCACAGACACGCTGCTGGGGGATTTCCTGCTCACCTACACCGTGTTCATGCCGACCTCGCAGCTCTGCCGGGCCCTGCTGCACCAGTATCCTTCTGTGTGGGACTGGGCCCCAAATCCCCTTCCAGCACCCTTGGGTGCATCCCCATCTCCCGGGCGCCATCCTGGGGGTCCCTGCCCCTCTCCACGTTTCACCGGTGCCCTTGACTGGTGCCAGTTTCCGCGCGGAGCCGCTGGAGGGCTCGGAGCAGGACAAGGCCTCGTACGCCCTGCGCAAACGGCGCAAGATCCTGCGGCTGGTCAGCCAGTGGGTGCTGCTCTACGGGCGGCTGCTGCAGGGCGACCGCAGCACCACGGCCCTGCTGCAGGTACGGCCGGGGTGGCACTGCCAGGGTGGCACGGTGACACCACGGGGACTGTCCTGCACTCATCCTGTGCCCCCTGTCCCCGCAGAACCTGGCAGACCTGGCGAGCCGGGACCCTCAGCTGGGCGGGCTGTGCCAGGAGCAGGGCCAGGAGCGGCGGCGACCGCGAGCGTGAGTCCCCACGGTGTCCCCCAGTGTCCCACAGTGTCCCCTGATGTCCCCTGATGCCGCCACAGGGGAGGAGCTTTTGGGGTGGCTCTGGTGCCACCTTGTCCCCAGTGTGGGGGTTCCCGGCCATGGGGAGGGTGGCACGTGCAGCTGGGTAGGGCAGGGGGGCTCGGAGGTGGGCAAGGGGTGGCCTGGGGTGGCTGCAGTCCCCAGAGGTGGCCACAGTCCCAGGGGTGGCCCTAGTCCCTGGTGGTGGCCGGTCCCAGTTCTGTTCCCACCAGGAACGGCATCTCCATCCTCCCCCTTCCCTTCCCGCAGGCTGGAGAACGGTGACGGCAGCGTGTCCCCCCAGCCCAAGGTAGGGACCCCTGAGGGGCGACAGGGCAGGATCTGGGTCCCCTCTGCCCTTTGGGGACACACCAGAGGAGGGATGGTGGCTGTGGCCGTGTCCTCCTGTCTGTCCCACCTTCTCCAGGCCTGGAGCTGGGGTCACACAGGACATGCCACAGAAGGGGTGGTGGCTGTGGCCGTGTCCTCCTGTCTGTCCCTCCTTCCCCAGGCGCGGAGCTCGGGAATGTGGCTCGGGAGCCCCGAGGAGCCGATCCTGGACAGCACCTGTGCCCTGCGAGCGCAGGACAAAGGTACTGCCCCCTCAGCGGGACTGTCCCTGCAGCACGGGGACACTGAGGTCCCTTCTGTCCCTTTGAGGTCCCTTCTGTCCCCCCCCAGTGCCCTACGAGATCTTCAGGGCCGACCACTCGTGCCTGGTGGCGGTGCTGCCGGTCAACGCCGCCGTGCGGGACGTGCTGCGGGCGCTGGCGCCGCGGCTGCGCCGGGACCGGGAGCACGTCCTGGTCAGGGTGAACTCAGCCGGAGGTGAGGAGACACCCCGGGGTGGCTTTGTCCCCGTGTGTGTCCCCTCCTCGGTGTCACCGCGCCTTTCCCTCCGCGCAGAGCGAGCGGTGCTGCCGCAGGACGCCGTGGGGGTGTTCACGGCCCTGGGCCTCAACGAGAGGCTCTTTGTGGTCAGCAGGGACGAGCTGGGCAGCCTGGTGAGTGTGGGGTGGGATCCGGGGTGGGCAGCACTGGGTGGACTCCCCTGGAGGGGTTGGGGGCTGCAGTGCCTCTGTTTGGGGTCCTACCGAGAGCAGAAAGGGTCAGGGGTCCTGTCCTGTTCCCAGACCCCCCACCCTGAGCAGCTGGGCCCCCACGCCGGCTCCTCAGACACGCTGGACCTGATCAGCTCCAAGGACCTGGCCAGCCACCTCACCGACTACGACTGGAACCTCTTCAAGAGCATCCACCAGGTGTGGTCCGTGCTGGGAGCGGCTGGGAGGGGGCTTGGGACACTCCTGACCTGCTGGGGAAGGGGTTCGGGACACCCCTCGTCTGCCAGGAGGGGGTTCAGCACACCCCTTACCTGATGGGAAAGGGGCTCAGGACACCCCTTACCTGATGGGAAAGGGGCTCAGGACACCCCTTACCTGATGGGAAAGGGGCTCAGGACCCCCCTGACCTGCTGAGACGGGGTTTGGGACACCCCTCGCCTGCCAGGAGGGGTTTGGGACACCCCTCGCCTGCCAGGAGGGGTTTGGGACACCCCTCACCTGCTGGGGAAGGGGGTCAGGACACCCCTCACCTGCTGGGGAAGGGGTTTGGGACACCCCTGACCTGCCAGGAGGGCTCCAGGACGCCCCTGAGCCGCCTCTCTCGCAGGTGGAGATGATTCACTACATCGTGGGGCCGCACAAGTTCCGCGAGGTGGCCACGGCCAACCTGGCGCGGGTGCTGCGGCGCTTCAACGAGCTGCAGTTCTGGGTGGCCACCGAGCTGTGCCTGTGCCCCGAGCTGGGGCGGCGCGCGCAGCTCCTGCGCAAGTTCATCAAGCTGGCGGCGCAGTGAGTCCCTGTCACTGTCCCTGTCACTGTCCCTGTCGCTGTCCTTGTCGCTGTCCCTGTGTCACTGTCACTGTCCCCACGGCTGACCCGTCCCGTCCCCGCCTGCAGCCTCAAGGAGCAGAAGAACCTGAATTCCTTCTTTGCGGTGATGTTCGGTGTGAGCAACACGGCCGTGACTCGCCTGGCCAAGACCTGGGAGGTGACAGAGGGGGGACAGCATAGGGAAGGTCTGTGGGGTGGGACAACACCTGGGGAGGGACAGACAGGGGTCCCTGGGTGGGACAGACAAGGGGGGTGGGACAGCTGGGGGTTTCTGCATGGAATGGGGGGGGGTCTCTGGGTGGGACAGGTGGGGGTTTTTGGGGAGGGACAATCAGGGGTCTCTGGGAGGGGCAGGGGGGTCTCTGGGGTGGGACGGGTGTGCCAGCCTCTGATCCTGTCCCTGCACAGAGGCTGCCCCATAAGATCCGGAAGCTGCACTCAGCCCTGGAGAGGATGCTGGTGAGCGCAGGCCCTCTGCCCCATGTCCCCTTTTCCGCCCCAGGTCCCCTTCCTTCCCCATGTCCCCCTTCCCACCCCATGTCCTCCTTTCCTGCCCCATGTCCCCTTTCCTGCCCCATGTCCCTCTTCCTTCCACGTGTCCCCCTTCCTTCCCTGTGTCCCCCTTCCCTGCCCCATGTCCCCTTCCTTCCCTGTGTCCCCTTTTCCACCCCATGTCCCCTTCCCTGCCCCATGTCCCCCTCTCCTTCCCCATGTCCCCTTTCCCTGCCCCATGTCCCCTTTCCCTGCCCTGTGTCCCCCTTCCCAGCGGAATTTGCCCCTGGAGCAATGGGGAGGGGGTCCCACTGTCCCCGCTGTCCCCCCACCCCCCGTGTCCCTGCCTGTCCCCAGGACCCCTCGTGGAACCACCGTGTCTATCGCCTGGCCGTGGCCAAGCTGAGCCCCCCCATCATCCCCTTCGTGCCCCTGCTGCTCAAAGGTGGGTCTCTGCTTTTGGGGACCCCCCGGGTGTGCCCAGCGCTCCCCAAGGACCCCGCTCTGACCCCCAAACCCCCCCCAGACATGACCTTCATCCACGAGGGCAATCGCACCCTGGCCGAGAACCTCATCAACTTCGAGAAGATGGTGAGAGTGGGGTGGTGACCCCTCCGAGGGCCCTGCTGTGCCCTGCAGGCAGAGCTCTGGCACTGCTGTGGTGGGGACAGAGATTTTGGGGATCCAGGTGGGGCCAGGTGGCAGCAGGTGACCTCTGTGCCTCACCCACAGCACATGATGGCCAAGACCGTGCGGGTCCTGCAGCGCTGCCGTGGCCACGCGCATGGTGAGAGCCCCAGGGAGCTGGGGAGGTGGCTTGGAGGGTCCCCTAAATAGGGCTGGGGCCTGGGGATGGAGCTGAACCCTTGGGGATGGGGTTGAGCCCTTGGGTATGGGGCTGAACCCTTGAGGATGGGGTTGAGCCCCTGGGGACGGGGCTGAGACCCCAAGGATGGGGCTGAGACCCTGAGGATGGAGCTGAGACCCCGGATATGGGGCTGAGACCCCAGGGATGGGGCTGAGACCCCGGGGATGGGGCTGAACCCTTGAGGATGGGGTTGAACCTTTGGGGACGGGGCTGAGCCCCTGGGGATGGGGCTGAGCCCCTGGGGATGGGGCTGAGACCCTGGGGATGGGGCTGAGACCCTGGGGATGGTGCTGAGACCCCGGGGATGAGGCTGAGCCCCTGGGGATGGGGCTGAGACCCTGGGGATGGGGCTGAGACCCTGGGGATGGGGCTGAACCCTGGGGATGGGGCTGAGACCCTGGAGATGGGGCTGAGACCCTGGGGATGAGGCTGAACCCTGGGGATGGGGCTGAACCCTTGAGGATGGGGTTGAGCCCTTGGGGACGGGGCTGAGACCCTGGGGATGGGGCTGAGACCCCAGGGATGGGGCTGAACCCTGGGGATGGGGCTGAGACCCCGGGGATGGGGCTGAGCCCCCTCTCTCTGCTCCTCAGCGCCGCTGTCCCCACTGAGGAGCCGCTCCCCTCACCGGCCCGAGGACGCCAAGGCCGTCAGGATCTCCACGTGTACGTTTGGAGCTTCTCAATCAGACCCCTAACCCTGCCCTAGGGGACCCCCAACACTCTGAGGGGGTCCCTGAGCTGGGGGAGAGGGGATGGAGATGGAGGGATCCATGGAGGGATCCATGGATGGATCTATGGATGGATCTATGGAAGGATCCATGGAGGGATCCATGAGCCGGTCCAGAGCAGTTTGGGGAGGTTTTGGGGTGACACAAGGGGTCCATGGGTGATCCTGCAGGGATCCTGGACAGGCTCACAGGCTGTGCCCCAGCCTTGATCTCATCCCTCCCTCCCCACAGGCTCGGAGCAGTCCCTGAGCGTGAGGAACCCCGTGTCCACCTGGGCCTACCTGCAGCACCTGAGGGCCATCGACAGCCAGAAGGAGCTGCTGAGGCTCTCCCGGGAGCTGGAGCCCTGAGGGCAGCGGGGCTGGAGCGGGGACGGGGGCCCAGAATGGGGATGGGGGGTCCAGACCGAGGATGGGGGCCCAGAATGGGAATTGGGGGTCCAGACCAAGGAAGGGGGTCCAGAGCAGGGATGGGGCCCCAGAATGGGGATGGGGGGTCCAGAGCAAAAATGGGTGCCCAGAGCAGGGAGAGGGACCCAGAATGGGGACGGGGGCCCATAGTGGAGATGGGGGGTCCAGAGCAGGGATGGGTGCCCAGAATGGTGATAGGGTCTGGAGTGGGGATGGGGGTCCAGAACAGGAATGGGGGTTCAGACCGAAGATAGGGGCCCAGAATGGGGATGGGGCACCATCCTTGGACCACCAGAACAGGAATGGGGGCCCAGAGTGAGGATGGGGTCCTGGAATGGGGATGGGTGCCCAGAGCAGGGATGGGGCTCCAGAACCATGATGGGTGGCCAAACCAGGGATGGGGGCCTGGAGCAAGGATGGGGGTCCAGAATGGGGATGGGGGTCCGGAGCAAGGATGGGGTTCTGGAGCAGGGATGGGGGCCCGGAATGGGGATGGGGGCCTGGAGCAAGGATGGGGGTCCAGAGCAAGGATGGGGGCCTGGAGCAAGGATGGGGTTCTGGAGCAGGGATGGGGGCCTGGAGCAAGGATGGGGGTCCAGAGCAGGGATGGGGGTCCAGAGCAAGGATGGGGGTCCAGAGCAGGGTTGGGGTCCCAGCTGCCGGCGGCGGGGCAGCCCTAGCTCTGCTCCCATGGCCCCCGGCTGTGCTGGAGCCCCCAGAGCCCGGCCCTGGACTCGGATCCGGCCCCGCTGAGCTCCGGGCAGGCGGGGCAGAGCAATAGAGGTATTTTTGTACTCATGGCTGTGCTCCCCGTTCTTCTCCTCCACCTCCGATGTGACCTTGGGGACGGCCCCGGAGCCGCCCCAGGCGAGGTGACACAGCGCTGGCACCAGGAGGGGACAGCTCAGGAAATGACTGAGGGCTGAGGGAGCTCCAAACCCGGCCCTTGTTGCACCAAACGCCGCTCCCGTGCCAGCTGGCACGGCAGGGCCCGCTCCCTGCTCCGGGAGGGATCCCAGCATCACCCCAGCGTCCTCGGGGGCTGTTTGGGGTGGGGTCTCACCTGCCCAGGTGGGGGGCACAGGGTGGGAGCCTCTCACCCTGTCCTGGGGCGGTGGCTGCTCCCAAATCATCGGGGTCGGGTCCCAGGGGTGCCCCAAATGCTGCCCCTGCCTGGAACTGGCCCAGGCCAGGCCAGAGGGCTCTGGACCACCAGGACCAGCCAGGGTTGGCCACGCTGGGCTGGTGAGGGGGTGGAGAAGTGTCTGGAGCAAATCCTGCAGGCTTTGGGATGAGGTTTGCCAGGAAAACCTGCCAGGGAGTGAGGAAGAGGAGGCAGAGCCTGGTGGTGCCCCTGGGGCTGCCTGAAAATCTCTGAAAATCTCCCCGAAAATTCCCTGCTCAGCTCCAGGCTGGGAACATTTCCCATCGGGGTTGGCTGGGCAGGGAAGGGGCTGTGACACCCCCCGGGCCTGGCCCGAGCCCCCCAGGGCTGAGGAGGGTCCCTGGGGCAGCTCTGGGCTCTGGACCAGGCTGGGATGGCCCCAAACCTCCCTCCGGGGCTGTGCTGGAATTTTGGGCTTTCCTGGAGGCTCCAAGGAGGCCGATCCAGGGTGGGCAGGGGGGGTGACTGGGGGAACCCCAGTTCGGGACCCGGCTGTGCCCCCCGTTCTGGGGGAGGGGGGGGGATGGGCAAAGCCCCCTGGGACCCTCCCCGCGCAGCCTCGGCCGCCCCCGGGGGCTGCGGAGCCAAGCCCGGGATTCTGGATTTACCGGCCCTCCTCCCACTGCGGGCAGCCTGTAATTAGCCGCGCGCTTAATGAGTTTTGGCCAAGTTGGGGTGCAGCCCGCCCGAGGAGCCCTCGCTGCCATCACGCCCCTCCCTCCTCCCGCCGTGGGACCCACAAAAAGCCAGGAGCAACGGGGAGCTGAGGCACTCCCGGCCCGATCCCGACCCGGTCCCGGCGCTCCCGGTCCCGGCACTCCCGACCCGATCCCGGCGCTCCCGACCCCATCCCGGCACTCCCGATTCGGTCCCGGCGCTCCCGAGCCAATCCCGGAGCTCCCGACCCCATCCCGGCGCTCCCGATTCGATCCCGGCGCTCCCGATTCGATCCCGGAGCTCCTGACCCCATCCCGGCACTCCCGATTCGATTCCGGCGCTCCCGAGCCAATCCCGGCACTCCCGACCCGATCCCGGCGCTCCCGACCCGATCCCGGCACTCCCGATTCGATCCCGGCACTCCCGATTCGATCCCGGCGCTCCCGATTCGATCCCGGCGCTCCCGACCCCATCCCGGCACTCCCGATTCGGTCCCGGCGCTCCCGAGGGACGATGGAGCCCTGGATGCTCCTGCTGGGGGCAGGAATCGCCCTGGGCTGCGTGTCCGGCCGTGAGTAACCCGGGGGGGCTGTAGGGGATGGGGACCAGCGGCTCGATGCTACTGGGATGACTGGGATGGAGCCGCCCGGGCTCCGTGGGGCAAGGAGAAGGAGATTTTCAATGCTGGAAATCCAGCCCGGGCTGGGGGTGATTGTCCAACTCCCCTGGCCCACCAGTGGGGTCCGGCTGTGTCTGAGCCTGCCTTGGTCCTGCAAAGCTCAGGGAATGTTCTTCTGGCTCCTCCTTTCCATGGAAAAGCAGCTTTGGGTGTTTTCCAATCTCAATCCTGTATCCACCTTCCCCCCGTGGGGCAGCTCGGGTGGCAAACGCAGCCCAGACCCAACCCCGAGGTGCCCAGGGGGGCTCAGAGGGGTTCTGGGTTTAAGGATGAGCTCAGGGCCACCAGGATTTGGCAGCCGGGATCCCACGGGGGTGAGGAGGCGCTGAGTTCTTGCACAAAGCCCGAACTGCGATGCCCTGGCGCTGAGGACGGGATTTCATCACCCCCGACGGCGCCGGGAGCTCGTATCTGATGGCCCAGGAGAGGATGAGTCCCCCTGGGATGAGAGATGAGCAGTTTTGCAAGGCCAGCTCACACGAGAGGCTCCAAACCTGCGTGGGGCTGGGAGCAGGAGTTTCCAAACTCCTGAGTGAGTCCTGGGTTCCCAAATTTCCCAAGTGAGTCCTGAGTTCCCAAACTCCTCTGTGAGTTCCCAAACCCCTGTGTGAGTTCCCAAATTTCCTGTGTGAATCCTGAGTTCCCAAACTCCTCTGTCAGTTCCCAAATTTTCCATGTGAGTCCTGAGATCCCAAACTCCTCTGTGAGTTCCCAAATTTCCTGTGTGAATCCTGAGTTCCCAAATTTCCCGAGTGGATCCCGAGTTCCCAAACTCCTGTGTAAATCCCGAGTTCCCAAATTTCCCGTGTGAATCCTGAGGTCCTAAACTCCTGAGTGAGTTCCTAAAGTCCTCTGTGAGTTTCCAAATTTCCTCTGTGAGTTCCCAAACTCCCACGTGAGTCCTGAGCTGTTCCAGAAGGTAAACCCTTGGTGAAGGTGCCTGGGGAGCTCAGCTGCCTCGTGGCCAGTCCTGGCCACCTGCAGGACCTGTCTGCCGGCCCTGGAACATCTCCACTTCTCCTGGTGTGGGCAGTGGGAGCTTTTCCCTGATTGTCCCCCAGGCAGGGCTCACCTGTGGGTTTGGAAACAGGAGCTGAGGGTTTTGGGAAGCTCAGGGCGTCTGCAGCTCTGTTCCAGGTTCCTTTGTCCTTCAGATGGTCCCTCCCTCAGCTGGGCTGGGTTTGGATTTGTGTTTTGCTGCAGGAACGAGGTCCTGAGTCAGGCCAGGGGCTCGAGGACGCGGCTCTGGCTGAGCTGACTCATCCCCGTGCCCGAAAGCAAACTGGGAGCACTGGGAGAGCTCCGGCACCTCCCCAGAGCTCGGAGGATGGGGCTGGGCAGGGAACAACCCCCCCTTACCCTGGGCACCGTGAGAGAGAGAAATATTTCTGTGCTTTGTGCAGCCAGAGGAAATCTGGGGCAGGATCAGCCAAAAAATCCCGGGGCAGGATCAGCCAAAAAATCCCAGGGCAGGACCAGCCAAAAACCTCAGGGTGGCTGAGTGTGGATGGGCCATGTCCTTCTGTCCTTCTGTCCTTGTGTCCTTCTGTCCCAGGCCACCGCCCCTGTGGCGTTTCCAGCTTTCCCAAAAAAAGCTCTCCCAAAAAGATGAGGACCCTGCAGCGATTTAGGGTTGATTTAGGGATTTAGGGTTGATTTAGGGATTTAGGGTTGATTTAGGGATTTAGGATCGATTTAGGGTTGATTTAGGGATTTAGGGTTGATTTAGGGATTTAGGGTCGATTTAGGGATTTAGGGTCGTGTCTGAGTGAGGAGGAGGAGCAGTTCCCCTGCCCTGAGATCGCTCAGGTGCTCTGTGGCTTTTGGGATTTGGGAATTTGGGATTGGAGAATTTAGGATTTGGGATGATGCTGAGCCTGCCTCTCCCATCACCCCTCCGGGAACAACTGAGGATGCTGCAGCGATTTAGGGTTGAGTTGGAGATTTAGGGTCTATATAGGGTTGATTTAGGGATTTAGGGTCATGTCTGAGTGAGGAGAAGGAGCGGTTCCTCTGCCCTGAGACTGCTCAGGTGCCCCATGGCATTGGGGATTTGTCACCGGGGATTGTGGATTTGGGATGATGCTGAGCCCGCCCCTCCAAGGGCTGAGTCAGGGTCGGGGCCCTGCCGGGACACGCTCGGGATGCTGTGACACTGCCGGGACACGCTCGGGATGCTGTGACAGCCCCGGGCCACTCGGGACCGGCACCAGAACGGGCTCAGCAGTGACGGGGCAGCGTGGGCAGCTCCTGCCTTGCACAATCCCGCTGGGATTGGGGCTGGAAAAGCAGCGATGAGCAAGCCAGGGGGGTTTATCCCAGTGCTGCTCATTGGGGGAATGGGGCTGGGGCTGGACTGGTCACACTGGGAGGGTCTGGGCAGCGCTGAGCCCCCCATCCATGGGGTGTCCCTGCCATGGGAGTTCTGAGCCCCCCATCCATGGCGTGTCCCTGCCATGGAGGTTCTGAGCCCCCCATCCATGGCGTGTCCCTGCCATGGAGGTTCTGAGCCCCCCATCCATGGGGTGTCCCTGCCATGGAGGTTCTGAGCCCCCCATCCATGGCGTGTCCCTGCCATGGGAGTTCTGAGCCCCCCATCCATGGCGTGTCCCTGCCATGGGAGTTCTGAGCCTCCCATCCATGGGGTGTCCCTGCCATGGAGGTTCTGAGCCCCCCATCCATGGCGTGTCCCTGCCATGGGAGTTCTGAGCCCCCCATCCATGGCGTGTCCCTGCCATGGAGGTTCTCCCAGCTCTTCTCGGGGGCTTCAGGAGAACCTCAAGACCCTCCCTGCTAAAATAATCCTGTTTAAAGGATTTACAGGGGATGGGAAGCCAGGAGGGAAAACCAAGACAAGAGCTGGGATTTGGTGGGGAGAGGGAGCCAAGGGGTCCCTCAGCACCTGCAGGGCCAGGGTGACATCACCAGGCACAAATAATTGTGGTGAAGTGACAAAGGGGACAAACAAGGGAAGGCAGTGGGAGTTTGATGCCACCCTCATGGCCTGGATGTCACTGTCATCACCTCGATGCCACCCTCACGGCCTGGATGTCGCTGTCATCACCTGGGTGTCCCGGGACAGGATGAGCCACATCAGGATTTGCCCCGGGGCCACCTTTCACCCGGGTTGGGCAAGGCCGCGGTGCCTCAGATGTCGGGAGATTGCAGCGGCTCTGCCAGGGAGGGCAACGCCCGCTGCTCCAGGGCTGCCTTTGCTGGGACAGGGACACCGTGTGGGACAGGGACACTGTGTGGGACAGGGACACCGTGTGGGACAGGGACACTGTGTGGGACAGGGACACCGTGTGGGACAGGGACAGCCGATGGGGACAGGGACACCTCTGGGACAGGGACACCCTGTGGGACAGGGACAGCCTGTGGGACAGGGACATCGTGTGGGACAGGGACACTGTGTGGGACAGGGACACCGTGTGGGACAGGGACACTGTGTGGGACAGGGACACCGTGTGGGACAGGGACAGCCCGTGGGACAGGGACACTGTGTGGGACAGGGACAGCCGATGGGGACAGGGACACCTCTGGGACAGGGACAGCCTGTGGGACAGGGACAGCCTGTGGGACAGGGACATCGTGTGGGACAGGGACACCGTGTGGGACAGGGACACTGTGTGGGACAGGGACAGCCAATGGGGACAGGGACACTGTGTGGGACAGGGACACCGTGTGGGACAGGGACAGCCTGTGGGACAGGGACACTGTGTGGGACAGGGACACTGTGTGGGACAGGGACAGCCTGTGGGACAGGGACACCTCTGGGACAGGGACACTGTGTGGGACAGGGACACCCTGTGGGACAGGGACAGCCGATGGGGACAGGGACACCTCTGGGACAGGGACACCCTGTGGGACAGGGACAGCCCGTGGGACAGGGACACCGTGTGGGACAGGGACAGCCGATGGGGACAGGGACACCGTGTGGGACAGGGACATCCTGTGGGACAGGGACATCCTGTGGGACAGGGACATCGTGTGGGACAGGGACACTGTGTGGGACAGGGACACTGTGTGGGACAGGGACATCCTGTGGGACAGGGACATCCTGTGGGACAGGGTCACCCTGCAGCACAGGGCCACCCTTGTCCCTCTGAGAGTGTCCCTTGTCCCCTCCAAGGCTCCACAGCTGCTGTTTTCAGCTTTGCTTTGCGTCACCACGCAGGTGCTCAGCAGCTCGTTAGTTATGAACAGCTCGGGAAGGAGTTTTCCCAGTTTTCCCAGTTTTCCCAGTTTTCCCAGCAGGATGGAATGCAGCAACTCCTCCGGGGCACTGGGGCTCATCCCGGGATCCCGGGGTGAATCACGGGGAGCAATTCCTGGGGGCCATTCCCCAGTGTCACCTTGAGGTTGTGACAAACACGGCCCGAGAGGAGCGACCCTGGTGACAAAGATCCCCGATGGCTCCTGGCCTGCCTGGAGCCGGCCTGGGGACCTGGAGCTCATCCCAGGGTGAATCACGGGGAGCAGTTCCCCAGTGTCACCTTGAGGTTGTGACAAACACAGCCCGAGAGGAGCGACCCTGGCGACAAAGATCCCCAATGGCTCTTGGGCTGTGTGAGGCTGGCCCGGGAGGGGACAGAGGGTGACACGGGGATGCTCCAGGCTGGGGGTGGCCACACTCAGCCCCTCCTGAGTGCCACCCCCTGTTTGTGACCCCCCAGATCTGTACACAGCCCCCGACTCGTGCGAGGGACGCTGCGGGGAGCCCTTCAATGAGGAGGACGAGTGTCACTGTCACCCCGAGTGTGGGGCAGAGCACAACTGCTGCGAGGACCACGAGAGGCACTGCGGGCCCGGTGAGAGGGATTCGGGGTGTCCCGGGGGTGGTTCTGAGCCTCGGCAGGCCCCCGAGGTGTCCCCGAGGTGTCCCCGAGGTGTCCCCAAGCCCTGAGCTCCTCTTCCTCTCTGCTCCACAGGTGGAGAAGGCGCCGAGGGTGGAGCTCGAAGCCGTGGTGAGTTTGGAGGGACGGAACCGGCCCCGGGTGTCTCGGGGTGTCCCCTCCGTTCCTCGGGGTGTCACCCTCTATTTCTGGATGTGTGTCCCCCGTTCCTCGGGGTGTCACCCTCAGGTGTCTCAGGGTGTCCCCCTCTATTCGTCAGGATGTCCCTCTTTACTTCTTGGGGTGTTCCCCCCATTCCTTGATGTGTCCCCCATTCCTCTGGGAATCCCGTCCCATTTCCATGGGTCCTCTGGATCCCCTTCACTTTTCCACGGATCCCAGAGCTGTCCCCAGCCCCTGCCTGTCCCCACAGGGACATCTTCACCTTTCCATGGATTCTGCTGGATCCCCTCACTTTATCATGGATCTCCCTCACCTTTCCATGGATCCTCTGGATCTCCTCACTTTTCTATGGATCCTTCACCTTTCCACGGATCTTGCTGGTTCCCACTCACTTTTCCATGGATCCTCTGGATCCCCTTCACTTTTCCATGGATCCTCCTCACCTTTCCATGGATCCTGCTGGATCCCCCTCACTTTTCCATGGATCCCCCTCACCTTTCCATGGATCCCCATCACTTTTCCATGGATCCCCCTCACTTTTCCATGGATCCTCCTCACCTTTCCATGGATCCCCATCACTTTTCCATGGATCCCCCTCACTTTTCCATGGATCCCCCTCACTTTTCCATGGATCCCCATCACTTTTCCATGGATCCCCTCACTTTTCCATGGATCCCCCTCACTTTTCCATGGATCCCTCTCACTTTTCCATGGACCCCCCTCACTTTTCCATGGATCCCCTCTCACTTTTCCATTGATCCCTCTCAATGTTTTCCATTGATCTCCTCACTTTTCCACGGATCCATCACTTTTCCATGGATCCCCTCACCTTTCCACGGATCCCCCCCCCTTTCCCCGGACCCCCGAGCCGTGCCCAGCCCCTGCTGTCCCCGCAGACGGATTCTCCAGCAGCAGCGGTTCCATCTCGGAGCAGGAGCTGCTGGAGCTCTCGGAGCAGCTCTACGGGCTGGACCACAACAAAGCCCGGCCCAGCGACATCGCCCTGAACCCGCAGCACCTGGCGGGCCCCGACGAGACCGGCGACAAGGAGGACCGGTCCCCGCAGCCGTGAGTGGCACCAGGAGGGACAGCGGGGAGGGACAGCGGGGTGGGCAAGGAGCTGCAATCCCAGCAATTCTCCCCCAGGCTCTACAAATACGTGAACGAGGCGCTCTTCTCCAAGCCCACCTACGCCAGCTTCATTAAGCTGCTGGATAATTACCAGAGGGCCACGGGCAGGGAGGAGGAGGTGACGGCCGAGGAGCTGCGGGAGCAGGAGCGGTTCCTCCAGGAGGTGATGGAAACGGAGCTGATGAAGAAACTCTTCGTGTTCCTGCGGGGGAAAAGTGAGTGTGGGGCAGGGCTGGGGGATGGGGGAATCCTAGAGGGAGACAGTCCAAAGCAGCACACTCCATTTTCAGGAGGCCTTTAAAATATTTTTTTAAATTTAATTTTTAATTTTAATTAAATAATTAATATAATTAATTTAATTTTTTTTTTAATTTCAAAAACCCCGTTTTTATTTTAGCATGCACGATTTTTACATATCCTTACAAAACTCCTAAGTTTACACTTCGCTCATTGCTCACGAGACCCAAACAAAGTGCTCATTGCAATAATTGCAGGTTTCTCTTATTTATCCTTTTCTTTCTTGGTTTCTATGTCAACGACCTTGGCAGGAAATTCTTTCAGGGCTAAACACGGATCCTCTTATCAAACTTCTCTCTGGCTCACAGGAATCCCTGTAAACAAAAAAAACAACAAAAAAAAAAATCTCTTCCTCAACTCAGGTGTTTCTTATTTCTAATCCACGTTATGATATTTCACATTCAGACTCAGGTGTTTATTATTTATCCATGTTAGGATATTTTGCGTTCATATTCAATTTCACATTCAGACTCAGGTGTTTATTGTTTCTAATTCATATTATATTTCCCATTCAGACTCAGGTGTTTATTATTTATCCATTTTAGGATATTTTGCGTTCATATTCAATTTCACATTCAGACTCAGGTGTTTATTGTTTCTAATTTATGTTAGGATATTTCACATTCAGACTCAGGTGTTTATCATTTTTTACCCACGTTACAGTCTCACAGCAGTGAGTTCTGCAGTCCTTCATTAACCAGGCACAAAATGGCCAACAATCTCTTGTTACAAGGTGTTTTAAGGGTAAACTATCTAATTAAGAAATGACACCTAAATTATTTTCACTTTTAACCCAATAACTAATCACTCAAAGTCCTCAATGCAGATTTTTCTGTCCAATTACAAAACACCACCCAAACCCATGAAGAAGAAGGAAGAAGAACAACCTAAAACCTCCATCTTGCTCCGTATTTATTTCTATATTCTAAACCCTTAAACTCTAAGTTTTCCACCCTGCGACATTACACACTTCTAATCAAACCACACACCCGTAATCCCACTGCTATTAATTAATTTTGGAATTGATTGATAGCACTTCTCCACGGCCTCAGGTCAAAAGCAGCGCTCTCCTGGGGGTCAGAGTGCGTCACACAGAAAATCTGAATTTTCCAGCACCCAGACCCCCAACTCTGCCCCTCCTTGTGTCCCCTCCTTTCCCTGCAGATCGCTACAGCTCCGAGCAGGAGTTCCTGCAGGACCTGAACCAGATGTGGTTCGGTCTGTACTCCCGAGGGGACGGGGAGCGGGATTCCAGCGGCTTCGAGCACGTGTTCTCAGGTAGGTACAGCCCTGCCCCAATTTCCAGCACCTGTTCTCAGGTAGGTACAGCCCCGCCCCAATTTCCAGCACCTGTTCTCAGGTACAGCCCTGCCTGGGGTTCTCAGGAACATACAGCCCTCCCTGGGGGTGTTTCCAGCACCTGTTCTCAGGTACAGCCCTCCCTGGGGTTCTCAGGTACAGCTTCCCCCAGGTGTTCTCAGGTACAGCCCTCCCCGGGCTGGTTTTGAGCTCCTGTTCTCAGGTACAGCCTTCCCTGGTCTGGGGGCTCATCCTGCTGTCCCCTGTGCATTTCAGGGGAGGTGAAAAAGGGAAAAGTGTCCGGATTCCACAACTGGATCCGCTTCTACCTCCTGGAAAAGCAGGGCGTCCTCAACTACTTCAGCCACAACTTCGATGGGCCGGTGAGAGCTCGGAGGGGCTGGGGATGAACTCCCAGATCAAGGGGGCTCCCATGGGGATGAACCCCCAGACCAGGGGGGCTTTCATGGGGATGAACCCCCAGATCAGGGGTGTCCCACAGGGATGAACCCCCAGATCAGGGGGGCTTTCATGGGGATGAACCCCCAGATCAGGGGTGGTCCCCCTGCCCCATCCCCACTGCAGGGTGGGAAGGGCCAGAACCCCCCATGCTGGGGGCAGGAGGGGCTCCCAAGCCTTGAGGGGGAGATTTGGGGCTGGGGGGCTCTGCTGGGACCCCCCAACCTGGCCAGGAGCTGCTCTGGACCCTCCCTGGAGGGGCTGGGGGGGATCCCCACCCTGCTGAGCCCAAACCCCTCTCCCCCAGTGGGACCCGTACCCCAATCCAGGACCCCCAACCCAGCTGGGACTGCTCTGGATCCCCCTGGAGGGGCTGGGGGGTTCCTGGGCTGGGCTGGGGGGGATCCCCACCCTGCTGAGCCCAAACCCCTCTCCCCCAGTGGGACACCTACCCCGACGTGCTGGGGCTCCAGTTCAGCTGGGACGGCTTCTACAAGGAGGTGGGCTCGGCTTTCATCGGCTGCAGCCCCGAGTTCGAGTTCGGCCTCTACACCCTCTGCTTCCTTGCGCGGCCCGGCCGGGCGTGAGTGCTGACCCCTGTGTCCCTCTGTCCGTCCTGTGTCCCTCTGTCCGTCCGGTGTCCTTCTCTGCCCACCCCGTGTCCCTCTGCCCATCCTGAGTCCTCTTTATCCATTCTGTGTACTTGTGTCCTTCTGCCCATTCTGTGTCCATCTGCCCATCCTGTGTCCCTCTATCCATCCTATGTCCATCTGCCCATCCCGTGTCCTTCTCTGCCCATCCCATGTCCTTCTGTCCATCCTGAGTCCTTCTGTCCATCCTGTGTCCCTCTGTCCATTCTGTGTACTTGTGTCCTGTCCATCCCAAGTCCTTCTGTCCATCCTGTGTCCCTCTGTCCATCCCAAGTTTGGCCCTGGGGCCAGCGGGACCTCCCTGAGCCCCATCAGGGCTGAGGCTGGCCCTGAACTTGGGGAGGGATGGGATGGGGATGGGATTTATGGGATGGCATGGAGATGGAAATGGAAATGGAAATGGAAATGGAAATGGAAATGGGGATGGGGATGGGGATGGAGCAGCATTGCCTGGGGACACCAAGAGCATCCTGGAGATGGGGTTGTGGGATGAGGGGCTCAGGGCTGGAGCACCGTGCCTGTGGGGACACCACGACACCCACCCCTGTGGGGCACAGACCCAGATCAGGGCGGTGACAGGGCGGTGACAGGCGTTGGCGTCCCCACAGATGCCACCTGAGCCTGGGCGGGCACCGCCTCAGTGTGCAGACCTACCCCTGGACCAAGACCACCTATGATGGCGGCCGGAGATTCATTGCCACCGCCTACGTGACGTCACCCTGAGCCGTGACGTCACCCTGAGGATGACGTCACCCTGAGTGGTGTCACCCTGAGGGGGCTCGGGGGGCTGCGGGACGGGAGCGGCCGCACTGAGGGCCTGGCCCGGGACGGGCGGCAGGGACCGAACGAGGGGACCCCCACGAGGGGACCCCCACGAGGGGACACCCCCAGACCCCGCCGCGTGTGGCGGGCCCGGGCTCGGAAGGGAAGGGAAGGATTTGGCGCGGAAAGGAGTATCCTGAGCGGAATAAACACTGGCCTGGCTGGAGGAGCGCTGGGTTCGGGGTGTCCTTAGAGCAGCCCCCCCTTTATCCCCCTCCCCGCGCCCCATTTCTCCCTCTCTGAGCCCCCCCGAGGCTTTGTCCCCCCCAGACCCGGCTGCTCCCGGGGGCTCTGTCCTCCGGAGCCCCTCCCCGGGAATTCGGCTCTGCCCCAGCCCAGCTGAGCTCTCCCCGGGGCCGCGGCTCCCCAGAGCCCCCAAATCCCCCGGGCTGGGGCTGCTCGGGGCTGCAGCTGCTCCAGCACCGCCCCCGGGGGCTCCAAGCAGAGCCCGGGGGGCAGCGGGACCCCCAGGCCAGACCCCCGGGCTGTGGAGATGAGACCCCACTGTCAGGACAAGCCCCGAGGCACCGGGACCCCCCAAAACCCCTTCTCCCGCTCCCCTCTGGATTTGGGGGGTCCCAGGGTGGGGGTGACAGCCACCAGCTCCCCCCGCTGTCCCCATCCCCTCCTCCTGCATCCCCAGGCTGTGACAATGACACCCCACACTCGGGACAAGCCCCCTGCCCACCCTGAGACTTCGAGACCCCCCAGAACCCGTTCTCCCGCTCCCCCCCGGATTTGGGGGGTCCCAAGGTGGGGAGGGGTGACAGCCACCAGCCCCCCCCGCTGTCCCCGTCCCCCCCTCGTGCAGGCGCGGCCGGGGGGTCCCAGGGCGGGGAGCTCGGAGCTCGGAGCCGCTGACAGATGGTCCCGGGCAGGGCTGGCGGGCCCCGCGCCATCTGCCGGGGGTCACGGGTGACCCCGAACCCCGCGCGGGGAGGGGGCGATGCCACAGCGTGATTTATAGAAATGCGCTGGGAAAGCGGGGAGGGGGCGGCTTTGGGGGGACACGGGGTGTCCCCGCAACCGGGGTGACACGGGGGGTGACACTGGGGAGTGACACTGGGGTGACATGGGGGGTGACACGGGGTGGGACACGGGGGTGACACTGAAGGTGACACTGGGGGTGACACGGGGTGGGACACAGGGGTGACACTGGGGCTGACATGGGATGACATGGGGGTGGGACACGGGGGTGACACGGAGTGGGACCCGGGGGTGACACTGGGGAGTGACACGGGGTGACATGGGGGGTGACACGGGGTAGGACACGGGGGTGACACTGGGGGTGACATGGGGTGGGACACGGGGGTGACACAGGGGTGGGACACGGGGGTGACACGGGGGTGACATGGGGTGACATGGGGTGACACGGATCTCTTGGAGGGGTCCTGCCAGCGGCTCCTGCAGTGTCCCGGGTGCCAAATCTCACCCTCGGTGGTGCCAAACGAACTCGGTGCCCCCAGGGTCACACCGAGCGTATATATGTATACCGAGCGTGTATATATATATAATATATATATTATATATTATATATATACAAAATATATCATAATTATATTAAAATATATCATACATTAAAATATATAAAAATATAAAAATTAAATTATACATAAAATATTTATAGTAATATATGGCAATAAAAATATATATATTTATACATAATAATATAGGATATCTGTATGTGCTATAAATATATTTTATCCAATCACCTATTATACTCGATGGTGCATTTACATATTTTATATGTATTTCTACACAAATTAGATCCCATATAATAAGTTTTGTTCGTATATTTATGTACTATTATCTATACATTATACTAATTACTTATTACATATATTAGTTATGATACCATTATTTATTAAATTATTGATGCATTATATTATATATAAATATGTATTTTTGTATCTATATATAAGTACATTAAAACCATATATAAGTATATTTTATATATATATATAATATATTTATACATAAGTATATATTTATATATATTATATAAATAAATATTTTATATACAGATACATTGATAAATGTATTTTATATATTTTATATATAATATATATTTATATATAAATATATATATTATATAAAATATATTTATTTATTTATTTATATAAATAAATATCATTTAATACATTATTAATAAATATATTTTATATAGGTGTATTAAAGCATATATATATATACATATAGGTATAAAAGTATGTTAAATATATATACATATATATACTATATATACATATATACGTATATATACATACACACACACACACACATATATATATATATACATATATATATATAAAAAATATTTTAAAGTCTATATTTAACATCTTTTATCTATTAAAACCACGCTCCTAAAGCCGCGCATTCCATTCCCTGTTCCCCGGGAAGTTCGCAGCCATGTGGGGATGGGGATGACGCCGCGCTGGGTAAAGAGACGAACCCGAGCGAGGGCAGGGCAGGAGGGGAGGGGCAGGTGCGGCCAAGCTGCCCCCGGCCATCTGCTGCCAGCGCTGCCCCCCGGGACCCCCAGATCCTCCTCGGGGCCCCCCCGGCTCCTCGGGGCCCCCCCAGCCCCGCGCGGCTCTCGGGGGTCCCGGCCCCACCTGAGGCAGCCCCGCTCCTGCATCCCCTGTGCTCCCCTCGAAGCGCTCACTGTGTGGTTTTTCCCGTTTTCCCCGTGTTTTCTTGGGGTTTCCCCCCCGTTTCCCCAGTGTTTTCTTGTTTTGTGGGTTTTTTTTTTTTTTTTCCCCCGTTTTCCCCGTGTTTTCTTGTGTTTTTTTGGTTTTTTGGGTTTTTTTCCTATTTTCCCTTTGGGTTTTTTTTCCTATTTTCCCCAGTGTTTTCTTGGGTTTTCACCCGATTTCCCTTGGGTTTCCCCTGCCCATGTTTTCTTGGGTTTATTCCCCATTTTCCCCAATGTTTTATTGCTTTTCCCCCCCTTGTTTTCTTGGGGTTTTTTCCCCATTTCCCCCCTTGTTTTCTTGGGTTTATTCCCTATTTTCCCCCATGTTTTATTGCGTTTCCCCTCTCTTGTTTTCTTGGGTTTTTTCCCCCATTTCCCCCCGTGTTTTATTGCGTTTTCCCCCCATGTTTTCTTGGCTTTATTCCTCATTTTCCCAATGTTTCATTGGGTTTCTCCCCCCTTTGTTTTATTGGGGTTTTTCCCCGTTTGCCCAATGTTTTATTGGGTTTCTCCCCCCTTGTTTTATTGGGTTTTTCCCCCATTTTATTGGGTTTTCCCCCCGTATAAATTTATTTATTTATTTATATTTTATTGCGTTTTTCGCTGTGTTTTTTGGGGTTTTTCCCGTTTCCCCTGTGTTTCCCCCAGCCCAGCGCCAGCGGAGATCCCCGAGAGGCCCCAGGGACACAGGAGAGACCCCCGATGGTTTTAGGAGAAATTCAGAATATTCGGCGCCCCATCCCAAGGGATCCCTGCGGGATTCACCCCGGGCAGCCCAGTGAGGATGAGGAGGGTCCCGGCCGCAGCTGAGCCCCTGCCAGGCCAAGCCCGCGGCTTTAGACCCAAATCCGAGCCCTGGGGAGCGGAGCCTCCCTAATCCCGCCCGTAACCGATCCGACCCTGACTGCCCCGATGGGCTCCGGCCGCATCTGCTGCGCCAGCGCGGCCTAGGAGGATGAGGAGGATGAGGATGAGGATGAGGATGAGGATGAGGAGGATGAGGATGAGGATGAGGATGAGGAGGGGGTGTACTAAACCATTTAGGGCCCTGGAGCTCCTCATGCACGGCAGGGGACGGGATCTGCAGCTGGATCCAGCCCTGGAGCGGCACCGCTGGGACCATCCCTAGAAACCGCTGTGATCATCCCAAAAACCTCTGGGAAAATTCCAAAAAACCTCTGGGACCATCCCTAAAAACCACTGGGACTATCCCCAAAAAACCTCTGAGATAATCCCAAAAAACCTCTGGGCTGATCCTAAAAAAGCACTGGCACCATCCCAAAAAACCACTGGGACCATCCCAAAAACTACTGTGAACATCCCCAAAAAAACCGCTGGACCATCCCTAAAAACCACTTGGACCATCCCTAAAAACCACTGGGACTATCCCCAAAAAGCCACTGAGATCATCCCAAAAAACCATCTCAAAAAACCACTGAGCCAATCCCAAAAACCGCTCGGACCATCCCTAAAAACCACTGGGACCATCCCTAAAAAACCGCTGGGACAATCCCAAAAAACCATCCCAAAAAACCACTGAGCTGACCCCAAAAAAACACTGGGCCCATCCCTGAAAACCACTTGGACCATCCCAAAAAACCATCCCAAAAAAACACTGAGCCGATCCCAAAAATCACTGGGACAATCCCAAAAACCCCAGGGGGGATTCCTGCGTTTGGGAACTCCCCAGGAATCTCAGCACCCTCTGGCGCAGCCCTGAGCACCAAATTCATGGAGAAACAACCCCAAAATCCCAGCCCTGAGCTGGGAGGGAGCCCCCCGGAGCATCCCCCGGCCTGGGGGTGCAGCCCAGGGGGAAGGGTTGGGCCCCGCAATCCCAGGGTTTTGGGGCCCCGGGTTTTTGGGATCTCAGGATTTTGGGATCCCGGGTTTTTGGAATCCCAGGTTTTTGGGATCCCAGGGTTTCGGCATCCCGGGTTTTTGGGATCTCAGATATTTGGGATCCCAGGGTTTTGGGATCCCAGGATTTTGGATCCTGGGTTTTGGGGATCCCAGGTTTTTGGGATCCCGGGATTTTGGATCCTGGGTTTTTGGGATCCCAGGTTTTTGGGATCTTGGGTTTTTGGGATCCCAGGTTTTTGGATCCTGAGTTTTTGGAATCCCAGGTTTTTGAAATCTCAAGTTTTTGGGATCCCGGGTTTTTGGGATCTCAGGTTTTTGGGATCTCAGCTTTTTGGGATTCCAGGTTTCTGGGGTCCCAGGTTTTTGGGATTTCAGGGTTTTTGGAATCCCAGGATTTTGGGATCCCGGGTTTTCGTGATCTCAGGATTTTGGAATCCCAGGCTTTTGGGATGTCAAGTTTTTGGGATCCCAGGATTTTGGGATCTCAGGGTTTTGGGATCCCGGGTTTTTGGGGTGGCAAACCCAGGGATTTACCCCGGGGATGGAAGGGGTGGTGAAGGCAGATCAGAGCCCCCCCAGACCCCCCAGCAGCGCTGGCAGCTGGGCCGGGGTCCCCCGGAGCTGGGGGTTAATGAGGGAGCGGCGGCCGTTGGTCCCAGATGGACCCGGGCACGGGGAGGGGGCGGCTCCTGCGGGGTCCCGCCCGCATTTTGGGGCGGGGGGGAGGGCACTGGCCCCACTCCCCATCCCTCCCTTTCCAGGGGCTGGTCCGAGGATGGAATAACCACGAAACCAAACCCTGGGGGCCTCCAGCACCCCAAACCTTGCCCGGGGCTCCCAACACCCCAAATTTCATCCTCCGGGGGTCCCAACACCCCAAACCTTGTCCCCAGGGGTCTCAGCACCCCAAATTTTGTCCTCCGGGGCATCCAGCACCCAGATTTATCCCTCAAGGGCTCTGACACCCTACAGTGCATCTTCTGAGAGGTCTTGGGTGGTACCGGAGATGCCCAGGGGGTTTCAAGGATGCCGAGGACGCCGAGGGGGTACCAGGGATGCCCAGGCGATCCTGGAGATGCCCGGGGGGTACCGGGGATGTCCAGGGAGTGCCGGGGATGCCCACATGGTTCCAGAGATGCCCAGGGGGTCCCAAGGATGCCGAGGAGGTGCCAAAGACGTCCCGGCTATCCCGGGGATGGCCAGGGGGTGCCAGGGATGCCCAGGGGGTGTCGAGGATGCCAAGGAGGTTCCGGGAATGCCCAGGGGGTACCGGCGATGCCCAGGAGGTGCCCGCACCACCGGGCACCCACGGCGGGGTCACGTCCGTTGCCCCCGCGCTGCCGCCCGTGTCCCGCAGCCCCCGGGGCCCCCCGGGCACCCCGGAGCCGCCGCCGGGAGCAGCGCGGAGCAGCCCCAACTGTTCCCCGGCGGGCGCAGCCCCCGCTAATCCAATCCATCAGGGGGGTAATGAGCTATGAAAGTGTGGATTCAATTAAGGGGGATTGCGGCGGGAGGCAGCGCCCGGCGGCAGACGGCGAAAGGAGCCCGGCTCCCCTCTGAAAGGCTCCATCTGTGCCGCCGGGGCCCCTTTGTGCTCCCTGAAAGCGCCGCGCGGCCACAAAAGCAGCCGCGTCCCCGCCGGCCGAGGCTGCGGTGATTCCCCCGGGGGGAAACTGAGGCACACGGGAGAGGAGCTCGTGGAGGGTTTGGGGGGAAAAGGACGGACAGGGGCTCGGTGCTGGTTTGGTTCAGGGTCTGGTGTTGGTTTACGGGGATTTGGTGGGAATCAGCAAAGCCGGGGTTCTCGAATCCAGGGATTTAAAGCCCAGGCAGTGCCACCCCTGCAGGGTCACAGGGTCACCTCCCCTTGTCCCTCCGAGTGCTCTGGCACTGCCAGGGACCCTCCGGGCACCCCGTGCCAGGCCCTCCCCACCCCACATTTCTCCCCACATCCCCTCTCTGCCCCCCCCCCCGACTCATTTGTGCTGCAAACGCCCCCGAGGCCTCCCCAGCTCCCCCCATGGCAACTTGGGAGGGATTGGCGCAGGGACGAGTTTAAAGATGGGATTATTGCTGTACAAATTCTGATTAAAGCGTCTCCAAACCCTCCCGCAACATCGCTAAGCCGAGCTCTAATCTCGCCCGAGCAGAGACTTCGTCAATAACTCCAAATCTCCGCGCTGTTGGTTTATCTGGCGCGGATTAAGCGGGAGCTCCCTGAACTTGGATCAGAGCACAAAAACCACCCTGAATCGGGGTTTGGGGCACTTTGTCTCGGCAGCTGCCAGCTCACGAGTCCCTGTCAGGGATTCCTGGGGTGTCCAGCATTGGGAGGGCTCTGGGGATGTCCCGGGATGGGGAGAACAGCCCTGGTGTCATCCCTGCCCTGATGGGGTTGGGGACAGTTCTGGTGCCAGCCTGCAGTGGCATCACAAGGGACAAGTCCTGTCCTGGCTGGGGACTGTGGCATGCAGGGGATGGACAGATGGATGGAAGGACAGAGGGAGGGAGGGAGGGGTGGCTGGAGAGACGGACGGATGGATGGACAGAATCCATGGATGGATGGATGGACGGACGGACGCAGGAACGGACACAGGGATGGATGGACGGACGGACAGACGGATGGATGGATGGATGGATGGATGGATGGATGGATGGATGGATGGATGGATGGAATCCATGGATGGATGGATGGATGGACACAAGGACGGACACAGGGATGGACACTGGGATGGATGGTTGGACAGACAGACGGATGGATGGATAGAATCCATGGATGGATGAGTGGACAAGGATGGATGGATGGATGGATGGATGGATGGATGGATGGATGGATGGATGGACGGACACAGGGATGGATAGAATCCATGGATGGATGGCTGGACAGACAGATGGATGGACAGAATCCATGGATGGATGGATGGACACAAGGACGGACACAGGAATGGACACTGGGACGGATGGTTGGACAGACAAACGGATGGATAGAATCCATGGACGGACAGACAGACAGACTGATGATGCCGCACACCCCACACAGGATCCCCCACCCTCACATCCTCACCCAGCACCAACTCCTCAAACTGCTGGGGAGAAGGAACCGCCCCTGAACCCACCAGGGTGACAGTGACAGGGGTTTGCACCTGGGGGTCACAGCCTTGCACAACCCCATTTAACCCCTGCATCCCCAGAGTGCCACCACCTCTGTCCTCCCCGGATGCCCACAGTGCCACCACTTCTGTCCTCCCTGGATCCCCACAGTGCCACCACCACCTCCATCCTCCCTGGATGCCCACAGTGCCACCACCTCTGTCCTCCCTGGATGCCCACAGTGCCACCACTTCTGTCCTCCCTGAATCCCCACAGTGCCACCACCACCTCCATCCTCCCTGGATGCCCACAGTGCCACCATCTCCCTTCTCCGGGACCACGGCGGCTCCTCTGCCCCCTCCAATCCGCAGGAGAAGTTCGTTTGCCAAAATCCGCCGTCCCCACGGGGAAAAGACGATTAAGTCGAGAGCCCCGAGCCCGATCTCCCGGCTTAGCGGGAAAATCCGCGCGGTTTCCCGAGCCGGCCACATTAGGAGCTCGTGGCGGGCGGTGTTATCAGATTACAGACAAATATCAGAATTACAGCCCTGAAAGCCGGGCTTTAGGGGGGCTTAGCAATTATCCAGCCCTGGGCAGCCCCACCCTGCCGGGGAAACCAGGGCGAGCCTGAGATGAGACCCCCGGGGCTGGGGGATGGTCCCAAATGGGGGAGGGGGGACAGGGAGTCCCCTCTGGGGGTCAGGGAGTCCTTCCACGGGTCAGGGTGTCCCTCCATGAGTCAATGTCCCTTGCATGGGTCAGGGTGTCCCCTGCATGGGTCAGGATGTCCCTCCATGGGTCAGTGTCCCCTCTATGGAGCAGGATGTCCCTCCATGGCTCAGGATGTCCCTCTATGGGTCAGCGTCCCCTGCATGGGTCAGGGTGTCCCTTCATGGGTCAATGTCCCCTCCATGGAGCAGGGTGTCCCCTCTGTGGGTCAGGCTGGACCCCCCAATGCCCCTCCCAAGAATTGCCCAGGTGGGATGGAGGAGAAGCCGCCCCCCAACCCCTGCCCCACCTGTGGAACCCCTGGAGGGGCTGTGGGGTGTCCAGGGACACCCAGAGGGGATGAGGGACCCTCCCCACGACCCCCGGGCTGGGCACAGTGAGCGCACCCACCCTCAGCTCCTCAGCAGTGCCACCCCCTGCCCTGGTGTCCTGTGGGGACACGGGGACAGCCCCACCCCAGGGTGCTCCGCGCCCCCTCCCCACGCAATCCGAGGGCCAGCTGTGCCCTGGCAGCGCGGGCCTGGCACGGCTCCTGCCCTGCTGGCACGGGCCGAGGCTGCTGCGAGGGCGCACACGTGCCCGGGGGAGCTGGCACAGAGCGGGGCTTGGCCCCCGGCCAGCGGCACAGGGGCCGGGGCACAGCTGGACCCTGGGCCCGGCGGGCAGAGACCGCTGTGCCCAGCCCGGGGCTCCCGGGGCATCACTGGGGAGGGGTCCCGATGGCGTCGCGGGGGGACAAGGGGGCGTGGGGGTGCCCGACATGGAGCTGTGGGTGCGTGGGGAGGCTCACAGGGGTGTCCCAGCCCGGGGTTTCTGTCCCAGCCCCCTGTTTGTGTCACATTCCGGGGTTTTTGTCACATCCCGGGGTTTCTGTCACAGCCCCCTGTTTGTGTCACATTCCGGGGTTTGTGTCCCTGCCCCCTGTTCGTGTCCCAGCCCCCTGTTCGTGTCACAGCCCCCTGGTTTTGTCACAGCCCAGGGTTTGTGTCACAGCCCTGTTTGGTGTCCCCTGTTCGTGTCCCTCCTTGCCCACGCGGCCGGGTGACACCTTGGTGTCCCGTGTCCCCCCCACTTCTCCTGGAGCGGGGCAGGCCGAGCCCCCTCCCAGATAAACCCATCCCAGGTAAACCCATCCCCGGCAGTTCCACCCCCGCGCTGTGCATCCCCATCGCCGTCCCTAAATCCCTTTTTTTGGGGGACACACGAGGTCCATCCCAGGCAGTTCCACCCCCGCTCTGCACATCCCCATCCCCGTCCCCGTCCCTAAATCCCTTTTTTTGGGGGACACACGAGGTCCATCCCGGGCAGATCCATCCCCGGCAGTTCCACCCCCGCGCTGTGCATCCCCATCCCTGTCCCCAAATCCCTTTTCTGGGGACACACGAGGTCCATCCCAGGCAGATCCATCCCCGGCAGTTCCACCCCCGCCCTGTGCATCCCCATCCCCGTCCCTAAATCCCTTTTTCTGGGGACACACGAGGTCCATCCCAGGCAGTTCCACCCCTGCTCTGCGCATCCCCGTCCCTGTCCCCAAATCCCTTTTTTTGGGGGACACACGAGGTCCATCCCAGGCAGATCCATCCCAGGCACTTCCACCCCCGCTCTGCGCATCCCCATCCCCGTCCCTAAATCCCTTTTTTTGGGGGACACACGAAGTCCATCCCAGGCAGTTCCACCCCTGCTCTGTGCATCCCCATCCCTGTCCCCAAATCCCTTTTTCTGGGGACACACGAGTTTCCTCCCGCTGTCCCCCCGCCCGTTCCCGGCCCCGCAGGGCCCCCCCGGCCCGGCTGCAGCTGCGGGGGCCCCCGGAGAGCCCCCCGCCCTCAGCCCGAGGCGGGCGCAGCTTGCGGGGCCGAGCGGCGGCGGCTCCCCCGGGCCCCGGCACAGCCGGCGCGGGGCCGGGGGACAGCGGGGACAGCGGGGAGGGACACGAGCGGGGTCCCCGTGAGAGGGGACACGGGGGGGGACGCGCCCCCACGGCCGCCAGACGCTGCCGAGGGGTCGGGGCGCAGCTGGGGAGGGACGGGGGGGGACGCGGGGAGGGGAGATGGGGTGAAGTCAGGACGGCCGCGTCCCTTCCGTGAGGCTTTTGGGACAAATTTCAGCTCCCCAGAATGTCCCTGTGCTCCCAGGGCTGTCCTGCACCCCCATTCCTGGTACCCCAAATCAATTCTGGGACCCCCAGGACTGTGCTCTGCCCCATTCCTGAGACCCCAGATACCCCTGGTACCCCCAGGGCTGTCCTGAACCCCCATTCCTGGTACCCCAAATCAGCCGTGGGACCCCCAGGGCTGTCCTGAACCCCCATTCCTGGTACCCCAAATCAGCCGTGGGACCCCCAGGGTTCTGCTCTGCCCCATTCCTGGTACCCCAAATCCCCCCAACCCCACAGAGCCCCACTTCAAGGTCAGGGATCCCATCTGGACCCCAGC
The DNA here is from genome assembly GCF_027887145.1 of Ammospiza caudacuta. NCBI lineage: Eukaryota > Metazoa > Chordata > Aves > Passeriformes > Passerellidae > Ammospiza > Ammospiza caudacuta. Next base: position 4,618,725 of record NC_080623.1, read on the forward strand.
ACAGGGGGCTCGGATGCTCTGGCAGCCCCCCACCCTCACCCCAACCCCCCAAAAATGAAACAACAGCCCCCAGGAAGCCGCTTGGAACAAGACCACGACTTTATTTGAGCTAAAAACCCCAAATCTGCTTTCTTTACAAAAGGATAAAACATTTTCAGTACAAAAGGGAAGAAACCCCAGGATCCGGGGCTGGGCAAGGACCTCAAATCATCTCCAAATTCCCAACTTTATACAAAACCAGGGAGATTTGGCCAATGGGGCAGGCGAGGCCAGTGGGACATCAAAAATAGTTGCCTGGATTTTCTTTGAAAAAACAAAATAAAATCGTTGCATAGCATTTAAAAGTTATTGCTCGTCTCAAAACGCACAGAGGAGTTGGGAGCTGTTGGCAGGATCCCAAATCCATGGAACGGCCGTTAAATACGGAGTTTGGCATTAAATATGGAAATACTGGGGGAAATATCACCAGCAAAAAAAAAAAAAAAAAAAAAAAAAATCAGGTGGTGAGGGAAATAAATTAAATAAATAATGGCTAATAAATAACCCTGGAGCACCAGCACGGCAAAAACCACGAGGGCTCCAGGCAGGGAATTCCCACTGCGAGCCTGGAGGGCAGAGGGGGAAAATCCTTGGGCGCATCCCAGATTTCCATGGAAAATGGGAGGAAATAAATTAGGACTCCTCACACACGGTAATTAATAAATAAAGCAGGAATTAAAACAGGTTTTTGTTGGCGCTCAGGACTTGGAGCAGGGGAGGGGATGTTGTGCACCCAGAGGAGAGACCCTGGAAGGGAGAAGGGTGGGGGGCTCCTGCTCCAGGTGGGATTCTGCATCAGTGGGATTCCATCCAGATCTCTCGGATCCCATCCAGATTAGTGGGATCCCGATGAAATTGGGATTCTCGGAGGGATCAGCGGGATCCTGTCCAGAGCAGTGAGATCCCAATGAAATTTGGATTCTGGGAAGGATCAGCAGGATCCTGTCCAGATCAGTGGGATCCCATCCAGATCAGTGGGATCCCAATCCCGTTGGGATTCTGGGAGGGATTGGCAGGATCCCATCCAGATCAGCGGGATCCCAATGAAATTTGGATTCTGGGAAGGATCAGTGGGATCCCATCCAGATCAGTGGGATCCCAATGAAATTGGGATTCTGGGAAAGAACAGCAGGATCCCATCCAGATCAGTGGCATCCCAATCCTGTAGGGATTCTGGGAAGGATCAGTGGAATCCCAGTGAAACTGAGATTCTGGGAAGAATCAGTGGGATCCCATCCAGACCAGTGGGATCCCAATAAAATTGGGATTCTGGGAAGGATCAGTGGGATCCCAATCCCGCTGGGATTCTGGCAGGGATCAGCAGGAGGGAATGGCCACAGGGCCTGGCTGGACCATGATGACCCCAGTAAGGGACTGGGATGAGCATGGATGATGGGCCACCAACACAGGGCAATGGACACTGTCCCTGAATGCTGTCCCTCCATCCTGGACACTGTCTGTCCCTCCATCCTGGACCTTGTCCTTCCATCCCCAGTGTCCCCCCATCCCTGGACACTGTCTGTCCATCCCTGGACATTGTCCGCCCATCCCCAGACATTGTCCCCCCATCCATGACAGCAGAAGGATGAGGTTCTCCCTGGGGTGGGAATTTCCGTGCTGGTTTCCCACTGCAGCACTGGGAAATCCATGATCCCATGTGGGGAAGGGACAATGGCCACCCCAAGGGGCAGGAGGGGCAGTGTCCCCACACCAGAGGGGGACAGGGAGAGGATGGACAATGCAAGGGCTGGATTTGATGTCAGGATGGATGTCCTGGAGGCAGAAACACCTTTGGGAGCATCTCCGGGGGACGCAGCAGTCCGGAACGGTTCCTGTGGCTCCTGGGGACAGCTGGGACAGCAGCGGTGGCACTGCCACCTCAGCACCGCGTCCTGCAGAGATGCCGGGTCCATCCTGGGCACATCTCCCTGCCCCAAACCCGCGTCCAGCCCCGCTACTCGTTGAAGATGGCGCCGAGCTGGGCCCCGGCCGCGTGGGGCGGGAAGGACTCGAAGGCGACGTCCAGCGGGATCTCGTAGCGGGGCACGGAGCCCTGGAAGTGCGAGCCGTGCCCGTGGGCCGCGGCCAGGCCCACCGACGGGTAGTGGCCCATGAAGGGGTAGGGCTTGTCCAGCTCGGGGGAGCCGTCCTGCTTCAGGGAGAAGTTGCCGCTGATGCTCAGGGGCGGCGTCAGGGGCCCCTCGTAGGGCGGCGTGGAGCAGTCAGAGGGGTGGCTCCCGAACGAAGCCTCCACCAGGCTCTTGAAGGCCGGCGGCTTCAGGTGCAGCAGGTGGGACTCCATGGAGCCGTAGGGAGGGCTGGGCAGCCCCTGGTAGCCGAAGGAGTGGCCGGGCAGGCCCGGCTCGCACGGCTTCTCCTCCTGCTTCTCCAGGAAGAGCGGCTGCGCGCCCAGCTGCAGGCAGCCGGCCACCAGGTTGCTGGTGGGCTGTGAGAGCCCCTTGCACAGCATCTCCACGAAGCTCTTGCCCTCGGGCGTCTGCCCGCTCTCCAGCACCTCGGACAGGGCCCAGATGTAGTTCCTGGCCAGCCGCAGCGTCTCGATCTTGGAGAGCTTCTGCGTTTTGGAGTAGCAGGGCATGACCCGGCGCAGGTTGTCCAGGGCGTCGTTCAGGCCGTGCATCCGCGTGCGCTCCCGGGCGTTGGCCTTGACCCTCCGTGCCCGGAACCGCTCCAGCCTGGCCTTGGTCATCTTCTTCTTCTTCGGGCCCCTCCTCTTGGGCTTCTCGCTGTCCTCTTCCTCCTCCTCCTCCTCCTCTGCGCTGTCGCGCTCCTCAGGCAGGGCGGGCAGCAGCGCGAAGGGAGCGCTCCTGGCGTCCCCCTGCTCCTTCAGCTCCTTGGCTGCCGGCATTTCGCCCATCCAGGCCTGGCTGCTGACGAGCTCGGCCATGTCCGAGGGCTTGGCGCAGCTCTGGGGCATCTGCAAGGGAGGGACGGGGACGTGGGGACGGGTCCCGGAGGGAGAATCCTCAGCACGGTGGGAAAATCTCTCTCCAGACACAGCAGCACTTTCTGCCCACTCCCAGTACCTGTGGATTCCTTTTTTCCACCTATGGATTCCTTTTCCCCACCTATTTCCCTCTCAATTTCCAGCGGATTTTGGATTCCGTTTTTCCACCTATGGATTCCGTTTTTCCACCTATGGATTCCTTTTCTCCATCTATGGATTCCTTTTCCCCACCTATTTCCCTCTCAATTTCCATCAGATTTTAGATTCCTTTTTCCCACCCATGGATTCAATTTTTCCACCCATGGATTCCTTTTCTTCACCTATGGATTCCTTTTTCCCACCTATGGATTCCTCTCTTCCACCTATTTCCCTCTCAATTTCCAGCACATTTTGGATTCCTTTATCCCACCTATTGATTCCTTTTCTCCACCTATGGATTCCTTTTTCCCACCCATGGATTCCTTTTTCCCACCCATGGATTCCTTTTCCCCACCTATTTCCCTCTCAATTTCCAGCAGGTTTTATCTGGGGGATGCTGACGCCTCTCCCTGAGCTCCAGCACCGTTCCCAGAGCTTCCAACCATCCCATTTCGGGGTTATTCCCTCTCCTGAATCCCTTCTTGTCACACTCCCCACCCCGACTGTCACATTGGGGGTGACAAAAGGGGGCTGGCCATTCCCGGTGGGAGATTTTCCTTCCCCGAGCCCCCCTTGCAGCCCCGGGTCGCCGTTAATCGGCCCCCCCAAATCCCATCACCGCCCGTGGCTCATTCCATAAAGCTTTAGCCCCTAAGCAGCTTTGCTGCAAGTGCTGCTCCCCTTTCCCGAGCATCCCACGCGGAAAATCCCACTTTTAATATGCGTGATGGGGCTCCCGGGCGGGATTAGGGTGTTAATTGCTGTCCTATCCCCAAAGGACCACGCGGCCCCAATTAACTCCTGGCGGAGCACCGGGGGTCTGGCCGAGGATGGGAAATCGGGCGGGATGAGGGTGGGGAAGGATCGGTTTTGGGGTGAAGGGATGGCCCCGGTGAGATCTGCTCCAAAATGCTGCAGATCTGACCCAAACCCCCGCAGATTTGCCCCAAAACCCCCCGAGGCTGCAGCCGGGGATCCCTTTCCCCCCATCCTCGGGGGTCTTCCCGCTCCTCGCTGCTCCCGGGATCCATCCCGGGTTTGGGGTTCCCTTCTCCAGGGGCCCCCCGCCCCGCCCGGCATTTCCAGGGAAAGTTCTCCCTTTGGAAGTCCCGCTGGGATTTTTAAGGGGATTTTGCTTTCTTTCTACAGAATATTGATTTTAAAATTAAAAAAAAAAAAAAAAAAAGGAAATTACACAAAGAGGGAATTGCCCTAGGAAATCACTTCCTTCACCACCATCCCCAACGAGACCCCAGCCCCGCCGGCCCGGGGGTCACCGAACCCTCTCTGTGTCCCCCCGCCCCGGCCCCGGGACCGCGGCTCCGTCCCCAGCGGGTACCGGGGGAGCGGCTGTGACCCCATCCCGCCCCTCTCCCCGCATCCCCGGCCGTTCAAACCCTCACCCAGACCGGGGTCCTGCCGCTCCTCCATCGGACAGAGCCCCCCGGGGGTACCGGGGGCACCGAGCGGCCGCGGAGCCCCGTTGGGGGCACCGCCGGAGCCGGGTACGGCATCCCGGGGATCCCGGTCCGCCCTTACCTGGGCACCACAGCGAGTCCCCGCTGTCGCTTGTGTTACTCGCCCGGGGACATGGCGGGGTCAGCCCGGGGAGCGCACCGGGAGCGCACCGGGCACCGGCGGCTCCGCGCTCGGGCGGTTTTGAGAGCTCCGCGCTGCCCGCGGCTCCTGCCCGGCCGCGGCTCCCGCGTGGCTCCTCCCACGGGGCGGAGTGACCGGGCCCGGCTCCCCCCGCCGCCCCACCGGGACCCCCGCGGCAGAGCCCGAGCGCCCCGGGGCTGGGGAGTGGCGGGGGGACAGCCCCGGTTATTGCGGACCCTGGGTTGGGGACACGCCCGGTTATTGGGGACCCCTGGGTGAGGGGCTTGGGGACACCCCTGGCTCTTGGGGACCCTTGGTTGGGATCTTGGGGACTCCTGGATGGGAACTTGGGGACACCCCCGGTTATTGGGAACTCCTGGGTGGGGACTCGGGGACACCCCGCGTTATTGGGAACCCCTGGGTGGGATCTTGGGGACCCCTGGATGGGGACTCGGGGACATCCGCGGTTATTGGGGACCCCCGGGTGAGGGGGCTTGGGGACACCCCCGGTTATTGGGGACCCTTGGATGGAGACCCGGGGACAACCCCGGTTATTGGGAATCCGTGGATGGGGGGCTTGGGGATACCCCCGGTTATTGGGAACCCCTGGGTGGTATCTTGGGGACCCCTGGATGGGGGACTCGGGGCACTTGAGGACCCCTGGATGGGGACTTGGGGACACCCCCGGTTATTGCGGACCCCCGGGTGAGGGGGCTTGGGGACACCCCTGGTTATTTGGGATCCCCCCCCGTTGTGACAGGAGCTGGAAGTGGGGGACAGCGATGGCACCCCCAAAATCCTCCCCCTGACCCCCTCCTCATCCATCCGCTGCTCTCCAAACCCCCGCCAGCCCCGCGGGACCCTTCCGCAGTGCCCGGCAGCGCTCGGCCCCGCGGCGGCAGGCCGGGATTACGGGGAATACTAATTAATTCATTAGCGGGCTCCGGGCTCCCTTCCCGGCGCGCGGCGCGGGCGGCACGAACAGATTGCGGCCGATAAATCTGCCTGTTGCGGGCCCCCCCTGACAGATGGCTCCAACAGGTCCCGGCACCCGCACAAAGGGCCCGGTGGGCGCCCCGGGGAAGGGGGGACACGGGCCGGGCTCCCCCGGGGCCGCGGGACCCCCGGGGGGCGCGGGGCATTGTCTGCGAGGGGCACTGCGGCCCCCGGCCCTTTGTGAGGGGGCACCGCAACTGTTGGGGTTACGGCGGCCGCGGCCCCCCCGGAACGCTCGGCAAAGATGTTCCCGTCCCTTCCCGTCCCTTCCTTCGTCGCCTCCTCTGCCCTTATTCCCTCCCCTTACCCCCTTCTCCTTCCTTTCTTTTCCCCCTTCCCCTTCCCTTTCCCCTTCCTTTCTTTTTCCCTTTCCCCTGTCCTTTATCCTCTTCCCTTCTCCTTCCTTTCTTTTTCCCCTTTCCCTTTCCCTTATCCTCTTCTCTTCTCTTCTCTTCTCTTCTCTTCCCTTCATTTCTCCCCTTCTCCTTCCTTTCTTCCTTTCCTTTCCTTTCCTTTCCTTTCCTTTCCTTTCCTTTCCTTTCCTTTCCTTTCCTTTCCTTTCCTTTCCTTTCCTTTCCTTTCCTTTCCTTTCCTTTCCTTCCCTTTCCCTTTCTCTTTCCCCTTCCTCTCCCACCCCCAGGAACAGTCCCAGCCCCCCCAGCCCTGCCCAGGTGGTCGCTGGGGGTCCCCCCAGGGAAGTGCCACCCGTGTCACCCATGCCCAGGGCCGGGGTTGCCCACGGGGCCGCGGTCGGGAAGCGAGGAAAATTTCCAGGGTAAATATCGGGAAAAACCCCGCGACCTGGAAGGGAGGAAAATTTCCAGGGTAAATATCGGGAAAGGCCTCATGGTCTGGAAGGGAGGAAAATTTCCAGGGTAAATATCGGGAAAGGCCCCTTGGCCCGGCTGGAATTCCTGGGCCCGCGCGGAAGCGCAATTAGCGCGTATTAACGGGGTCTAATTTAATCCCGGCAGCTGCGCCCGGGCCGCCTCATTTGCATAACACTGGGGAATGCAATTAGGGAGAAATGAGGGGCTGGGGGGCCCCGGGCTCGGCGAGGGCGGGGGGCTGCGGCCAGCGCTCGCTGACCGCGCTTGTCACTTTGAGCGATGGTGGCACCCGCGGGAGGGGACAAAGGGACGCTGTCCCCGGGGTCCCCCTCGGCTGAGTTTTGGGGTTTTGGGGTCTCCAAACCCCATCCTGGGCGATCCAACCGCGGGCTCCCGGAACTGGGGGGAATTTGCCAATCCCGGGGGAAATTGTGGAAATGATGGTGCTGGAGAAGGGACACGTCAGGGGCTGGGGACACAAGGAAGGGACATCCTGACCCCCCCAAACCTGGGTGCCAGAGTGGGGAGCGCCTGAGAGGTGCGGGGTGAGCGTCTGGAACAGTTCCTGCCTCAGTTTCCCTTCCTGAGGTTCCCCTTCCCCATTTTCCTGTTCCAGTTCCCCAGAACTGGGAAGGAGGGGAGAGTGCACATCCCCCGAGAAAGGGGCAGGGAAAAATGAAATTTTTTTTGAGCAGAGCCCCTCCAGAGGGACTTTTCCTGCTGGGAACCCCCCAGAGGGAATATTTCCTGCTGGGACTTGGCTTGTGGAAGGTCCTGGATGGGCTGGGGTCCCTCGTGTCACCCCCCAAGGGGAGGCGGCAGCATACAGGGAGTCACACAGGGAGTCAGAGTGGGAATCATCCATGGAATCACAGGGATTATCCATGGAATCACAGGGAATCTCACATGGAATCACATGAAATCAGATTGGGAATTGCACATGGAATCACACAGGGAATCACACAGGGAATGAAATTAAATCAGATTAGGAATTACACATGGATTCACACAGGGAATCACACAGGGAATCACACAGGGAATCACATGAAATCAGACGGGGAATCTCACACAGAATCAGCCATGGAATCACAGGGATCACCCATGGAATCACATGAAGTCAGATCGGGAATTGCACATGGAATCTCGCATGGAAATCACATGGAATCAGACAGGAAATCACCCACAGAGCCGCCCATGGAATCACACAGGGAATAACATGGAATCAGACCGGGAACCGCGCACGGATCCGCACGCCAGCGGCTCCCGCATCCCCGGTTCGGAGCTGACCTCTGCTGGCCGCAGCCCTCAGCAGCCGAGCCCCCCCCGGCCCGTTCGGGGGGTCCCCAGCGCCCCCACCCCGGCGGCCGCGGGGATTTGGGGGAGCCGGGATTGTCCAGGCTGGGATCCGCGGGAGGGGGGGCTCGAGAGGGTTGGGGGAGTCGGGATTTGGGGTTCGGCACTGCCGGGGGGGGGTTTGGAGAGTCAGGATTTGGGGTGCTGGGGGGATTTGGAGAGTCAGGATTTGAGGTGCTGAGAGGATTTGGAGAGTCAGGATTTGGGGTGCTCAGAGGATTTGGGGTTCAGCACTGCCGGGGGGGGTTTGGAGAGTCAGGATTTGGGGTGCTGGGGGGATTTGGAAAGTCAGGATTTGGGGTGTTGAGGGGATTTGGACAGTCAGGATTTGGGGTGCTGAGGGGATTTGGGGTCCCAGGACCGGGGACACAGCACAGCCCTTGGGTCCCAGGACACTGGGACAGGCGCACCCCGCACCCCTGGGTGCCACCCCAGGGTGCTCCCTCTGCTGTGTGGAGCCACGAGCACCCCTCAAACCCCCGAGGGATCCCCACAGGGGGGTCCCCTCTTCTTGGGACCGGTTCCTCCTATCGCGACATTCCCAGGCCATGGAAATGTTCCTCCCCAGCCGCGGAGGAGGAGGAAGAGGAGGAGGAGGAAGCGGCCTTGGCACAGGCGGGGGCACTGCTGGCTGGACGGCGACCGCGGGCCCCAGATGTTGAGCTGCGGGCACGGCTTTGCCCGTTTGGCAGCGTCCTCGCCCAGCTGCCGCCCCTGTCCCGCGGCTCCGCAGCCGGGGCCGCCGAACCCCCCCGGAACGGCCCCGGCTGTCCCCGGGGCCCGCGGCGACACCTGGGCCAGCCTGGCCGCGGCCCAGGCGTGGAGCGGCGCCGGCGTTCCCGGAGGGAGCGGGGATCGGTGCCAGGGCCGGGAGAATCCCCCGGGATGGGGATGGGGATGGGGATGGGGATGGGGATGGGGACGGGGGGCCCGGACCGGCTGCGGACACCGGGATGGGATCGGGGGGCTCGGGCAGAGATCCCGGGGACCCCCGTGGGACCCCCGGCTCTCCGTGCAGGGATCAGGGATTTCCTGGCTCTTCCCAGGCAAATCCATTAATTACTCGATGAACCGAAATTAATTAGGATCTGTTGCTCCGAGCGCGGCTGCTCTGAGTTGGGTCCTGGCTGAGGCTGCGGCTCCGGGATTCGCATTGCGGCTGATCCGGGGGGGCTCCCGAGGGGATCGGGGATGGAGGGGACATCCCGGGGTGCTCTGTGTCTCTGCTCCTCCCGAGGGACCCCCAGAATCACCCCCACCCCATCCATCCATCCGTCCGTCCGTCCATCCATCCATCCATCCATCCAACCATCCATCATCCATCCATCCATCCATCCATCCAACCATCCATCATCCATCCATCTGTCCGTCCGTCCGTCCATGGATCCATGGATCCATGGATCCATGGATCCATCCATCCAACCATCCATCATCCATCCGTCCGTCCATCCGTCCGTCTGCCCATCCATGGATCCATCATCCATCCATCCATCATCCATCCATCCATCCATCCATCCACCCATCCATCCATACCTTCCCTGGCCTCGGAGGTGCGGGGTGGGGGCTGGACCTGAGCCCCCCCAGTGTCCCCAGTGTCCCCCATTCCCTTTACTGGGGCGTTTTGGTGCCACCACTCCATGCAGGGACACCCCAGGAGCCTACAGGAGGTCACGTGTTTGGATGTCACCACCTGGCAGCTGATGGCGTCACCTGGATGACGTCACCTGGGTGACGTCATGACCGTCACCTGGATGATGTCACCACCCTGCTGATCCCAAAGGGGTGCGATCGGTTTTTCTGCTCCGTCCTTTATTTGGGGTCAATTCCCGGGATCTGGGGACAGCGCCACAGCCCAGGTGGCCGCAGGTGACATTTGCACACCCACCCGGGTGTGTCCCAGCAGCCGGAGCCCCAAATCCCGCTCGATTCCCCCTCGGGGGACAATGACAGCGCCTTGTGCCACCTCCGTGGGGACAGCCGAGCCCGGCCCTGCTCTCTGCGAGCTTTTCCTGGGGAAAAAAACCAGAAAAAAATCCCCAACCGAGGCAGCCGGAAAAGCAGATTTCTGAGAAGCTGTGAATTCTCTCACCTGCACCGGGAGCTCGCACCGAATTCATTTTCCGCCCCCTCCGCGTCCCGGGGCCGGCTCCGCATCCCAGAGCTGGCACCGGGCGCCTTTCCCTGGAAAAACGGCCCAAAAAACGCCGGGTTTGGGTAAAAAAGCTGCCCGGCAGCGGTGGGAGGAGGCGCGGTGAGATGTCAGCCAGAGAGGAGGAGGAGGAGGGTGAGGATGAGGCAGCTCTTCACACCGCGATGAGGCATTTCCCTGCACGGGGAGGGGCTGCGTTTGTTCCTAGAGGGGATTTATTGAGGGAAAATCAGAAATTTCAGGTGTTTCTCCAACCTTGGAGAGCTGAGAGAGCTGGGGGTGACCAGGGAGTGGAAACAGAACCAGGTGTCCAAACTGGAAACCAGTGGGCACCAGTTCCATTGGGGTGACCAGGCAGTGGAAACAGAACCACACGACCCTTACTGGGCTCCCAAACTGGAAACCAGTGGGCACCAGTTCAGCCGCGTGTCCCTGTGGGGTTTTTTTGGGGGGAACAACCCCAAGAACTCACAGAACCAGGACCGGGCTGATCCCGGGGGGTCTCGGGGGTCTCTCGGGAGCTCCCAAGGCTCCCAAAATCCCCCCAGAGCTGCTTCCCCCCCCCCCTCCATCCCCCGATCTGCCGCTTCCCACGGAGCTGCCACCTCATCGCCGTCGCCATGGAAACCGCGGCCCCCCGCCCCCCCCCCCGGGGGGTGTCGGAGCTGCCAATCCAACCCCGGCCCCCGTGACGGGGGGATGGGACCGGGGGGTCCCCGGGGATGGTCTGGGACCCCCACCCCCCCCAAGGCCGGGGGTCACCCCCGCAGTGAGGAGAGATGGAAAAGGGACAAGGACAGGAGGGGCAGAGGGGACCCGGGTGTCCCCCCGACCCACCCACCCTGAGCTGGGGACCCCCGTGGGGACCCCGAGCTGCCCCTGCCCACCCTGGGAGACCCCTCCTCAATGAGGGCCGGGCCCAGCTCCTGAGGGACGGGGAGTTTGGGGACAGGGCAGGGGGTCTGCAGGGCCCAGGGGCACAGCTGGGCACAGCTGGAGGGTCCCCCATCCCTAGAGGGTCTCCGGGCTGCATGAGGGTGGAGGGCACAGCTGAAGACCCCAAAAGGGGCACCGGGATGGGGGGGGGAGGGTCCTGGTTTGAGTGTTCTGGACCCCAGCCCCATTTCCCTCCATCCCCAGGAGAGCCGGCAGGACACAGGGGCAGCGTTTGGGATCGGCTTTATTTGGGATGTGCGGGGCGGGGTGGGGGTGCCTGGAGCGGGGAAAGCCTCGGGACGAGCCGGGAGCTCAGCGGGGACAGCGGGATCCGTGCCCCGGCCCTGGGGGAGCGCTCGCGTCGCTCATTTCTCACCTGGAAAAGAGAAAACAGCACAGCTGAGCCCCGGCCCAGCCCCCCCCGTCCCACCTTGGGACCCCCCCAGCCGCCCCCCACCCCCCGAGGCGCGGGGAGGGGCCGGGGGCCGTTTTGGGGGCGCTGACCTCGGGGCAGCTGCCCGAGCCCCCGTGCGCACCCGAAGACGAGGTTGCTCAGACGGTTCACCAGCCAGTTAATCGCGTCCATGAGATGAGACAGGGCCCCCTCGTTCTTCTCGGCTCCCTGCGCCTCTGCGGGGGCAAAACCGGGGGTCTCCAGCACCCCGAGGGGCTCCTCGCCCCCTCCTCAGGGTCCCCAGCACGCCCAGAGCGGTGGCCCTGGTGCCCAGCATGTCCTGAGCCCCGTGCGACATCCTGACAGTGTCACCGTCCCCTGTCCCGGCTCCGTCTGTGCCTGGGGGGGTCAGACCCGCCCGTTCCCTCCCCCTCGGAGCCAGGACAGGGATTTGGGATCGTTCCCAACCCTCGGCAACGAACTGACCCGGCCGCACCAACCCCACCTTGGAACAGAGACAGAACCCGAAGATCTGCCCTTCCCTGGGGGTTTGAGAGGATTTAGGGGGTCCCAAACAAGATCTGCCCTTCCCTGGGGGGTTCAGGGGTTTTAGGGGGTCCCAAACCAGATCTGCCCTTCCCTTGGGGGTTTGGGGGCTTTAGGGGGGGCTTGCGAACCTGCCAGTTTGGTTGCCAGTTCCACCAGGGCATCCACGCTGACGTCCTCCGACTCAGAGCCCACTTCAGGATCCTCAGACTCCTCTGGGCTCTCCTCAGGATCTTCAGACTCCTCTGGGCTCTCCTCAGGATCCTCTGATTCCTCCGGGCTCTCTTCAGAATCCCCAGATTCCTCCGGGCTCTCTTCGGGATCTTCCGACTCTTCAGAGCTCTCTTCGGATTCCTCGGATTCCTCAGAGCTCTCTTCAGGATCCTCGGATTCTTCAGGACTCGCTTCGGGTTCCTTGGATTCTTCGGGGCTCTCTTCGCGATCCTCGGATTCTTCGGGGCTCTCTTCGGGTTCCTCGGATTCCTCGGGGCTCTCTTCGCGATCCTCAGACTCCTCCGGGCTTGCTTCGGGATCCTCAGACTCTTCAGGACTCTCCTCAGGTTCCTCAGATTCCTCCGGGCTCTCTTCGGGATCTTCTGACTCTTCAGGACTCGCTTCAGGTTCCTCAGATTCTTCGGGGCTCTCTTCGCGATCCTCAGACTCCTCCGGGCTCTCCTCGCGATCCTCAGACTCTTCAGGACTCTCTTCAGGATCCTCAGACTCTTCAGGACTCTCTTCAGGATCCTCAGATTCTTCAGGACTCTCTTCAGGATCCTCAGATTCTTCAGGACTCGCTTCGGGTTCCTCAGACTCCTCCGGGCTCTCCTCAGGTTCCTCAGACTCTTCAGGACTCTCTTCAGGATCCTCAGACTCTTCCGGGCTCTCCTCAGGATCCTCGGATTCCTCAGGGCTCTCCTCAGGTTCCTTAGGCCCTAGAGGGATCACCTCAAGCTCCTCCACCTCCTCAGGTTCCTCCTCGGGGTCCAGCAGTCCCAGCAGCTCCTGGGGTTTCTCCTCGGGTTCTTCTTCGGGATCCAGCAGCTCCTGGGGTTTCTCCTCGGGTTCCTCCTCGGGGTCCAGCAGTCCCAGCAGCTCCTGTGGTTTCTCCTCGGGTTCCTCCTCGGGATCCAGCAGCCCCAGCAGCTCCTGGGGTTTCTCCTCGGGTTCCTCCTCGGGGTCCAGCAGTCCCAGCAGCTCCTGTGGTTTCTCCTCGGGTTCCTCCTCGGGGTCCAGCAGCTCCAGGGGTTCCTCACTGGGGTCCAGCAGCTCATGGGGTTCCACATGGGGGTCCAGCAGCTTGCTGAGCTCCCCCAGGAGCCCAAGCCCTTCTGAACTCGGTTCCTCCACGGGGCCTGCGGGAGGAACAGGAGAGGTGGCATCGCCCACCTGGGCGGGGGTCCGGAGCCCCGGGACCCCTCCCCTGTTTGGGGACACCCTGGGCACTCTGACCTCCCTCCTGCACCCACCAGAACCCGCCCGGTGCCGCCCCAACACCACCCCGTGTCCCCAGCTCACGGGCAGTGGCCAGGCTGCCGGCGAGCCCGGCCAGCAGCAGCGCTGCCCAGAGCTTCAGCATCGCGGCCATTCCGGGACCGGATCGGGAGGCGGCGGGAGAGCCGGGGATGAGCCGGGACCGGGCGGGATCACAGCCGGGAGAGCCGGGGATGAGCCGGGACCGGGCGGGATCACAGCCGGGAGAGCCGGGGATGAGCCGGCACCGGGGGCTCTGCCCCTTATGAAGGGGCCGGGGCAGGGCTCGGGCACGTGGGGATTTTCCAGGTGTGGGCAGGTGCCCGTGCCAGGGCGGGATTAGCCCGGATTAGCCCCGCGGCCCCCCCGGGCCAGCCCAGCCCCAGCCCGGGGCAGTTCCTGACCCCACCAGAGCTCCGTGGATCTCATTGAACAGGGTCTCAGTGCACCCCAGGGTCTCAGTGCACCCCAGGGCACCCCAGAGCACCCCAGGGTGTCCCAGAGCACCCCAGAGCCCCCCAGGGCACCCCTGGTGACCCCACACACCCTCCCAGGCCCACCCACTCTCCAGCACTGGGTTCCAGGCACCTGATGGGAAAAGGACAGGAGGGGACATTTGGGGACATGGAGGGATGGAGGGACACGGGATGGGGGGACATGGAGGACGTACAGCCAGGACAGGGAGTGACCATGGGCTGGACACAGCCAGGACAGGGAGTGACCATGGGCTGGACATGGCCGGGACATGGAATGACCACAGGCTGGACATGGCCAGGGCAGAGTAACCACAGGCTGGACACAACAAGGGCACAGAGTGACCATGGGCTGGACATGGGCAGGACATGGAATGACCACGGCCAGGACACAGAATGAGCACAGGCTGGACACAGCAAGGACATGGAATGACCATGGGCTGGACACGGGCAGGACATGGAATGACCATGGGCAGGACACGGGCAGGACAGGGAGTGAACACAGGCTGGACATGACCAGAACAGAGTGACCACGGGTTGGGTCCGTGCCAGGACACAGAGTGACCACAGACTGGACATGGCCAGGACACAGAGTGACCACGGGCTGGGTCTGTGCCAGGACACAAAGTGACCACGGGCTGGGTCCATGCCAGGACACAAAGTGACCACGGACTGGGTCTGTGCCAGGACACAAAGTGACCACGGACTGGGTCCATGCCAGGACACAGAGTGACCACGGGCTGGGTCTGTGCCAGGACACAAAGTGACCACGGACTGGGTCCATGCCAGGACACAGAGTGACCATGGGCTGGGTCCATGCCAGGACACAGAGTGACCACGGGCTGGGTCTGTGCCAGGACACAAAGTGACCACGGACTGGGTCCATGCCAGGACACAGAGTGACCATGGGCTGGGTCTGTGCCAGGACACGGCGGGCCGAGTCTGCCCCACGGGAAATGAGGATGAATCATCCCCGGCGCTGCTGGAGAACAATTCCCGAGCGGGGCCGGGGCCGGGCCGGGCTCCGGGCCGGGAGCAGCCGAGCGAGGCCGGCCCCGCTCACAGCGGGACGCGCTCGGCTGAGCCCGGCTCGGGAAAAGGCTTAGGCGGAGTTCAGGGAATGATTGATTGATTGATTGATTGGCGGCAGCTCTGAGGGATGAGGGATTCAGGGATGTGTCCTGGGAGAGGCTCCGGGTCCTGCAGGGTGGGTGTGGGGTGGGAATGGGGTGAGGAATGGGATGGGGGATGGAATTGGGAATGGGGATGGGAATGGGGATGGAATTGGGGATGGGATTGGGGATGGGATTGGGGATTGAACTGGGGATGGGATTGGGTATGGATGAGGTAAGGATGGGGCTGGATGTGCATGAAATTGGGAATGGGATTGGGGATGGGGATGGGGATGGAATTGAGGATGGGATTGGGGACGGGTGGGGCTGGGAATGGGCATGGAATTGGGAATGGGATTGGGCATGAGGATGGAATTGGGGATGAGTGTGGATGGGGATGGAATTGGGGATGAGTGTGGATGGGGATGGGATTGGGGCTGGATGTGATCAGCAACAGGGATGGAGAGGGGATGGCTGTGGACAGGGATGGGGCAGGATGTGGTGCCCATGGGGACGGAATTGGGGGTGAAATTGGGGCTGGATGTGGACAGGAACGGGGATGGAGAGGGGATGGAACTGGGGATGGATGTGGAATAGGGATGGGGATGGATGGCACTGGGTGTGAATGGGGATGGCATTGGGGATGGAATTGGGGATGGCTGTGGACAGGCGTGGGGCAGGACATGGTGCCCGTGGGGATGGAATCGGGGCTGGATGGGCCTGGACGTGGCGGTGCCAGCGGGAGCGGAGACCACGCTGCACCAAAGGCAGCCCCGAATGTAGGACACGGCTCCCCCCACTCCCTCCCTGCCCCCCCAGCAGCTCCTGCTCCCGTGGGAAGCGGCTCCCACGGCTTGGCCACGTCCTTCCTCTTGGCTGCCGAGCCGGGGGATGGATCCTGGGTGCTTTCCATCGTGCCAGCGCCCGAGGGAGGATTTGTGCCACCTTCCTGCCTGTTCCTGGTGGCTCAGAGAGCCCCGTTCATTCCCGGTGGGAACAGGAGGGTGAGGAGAGCCCAGCCCTGCCCCGGGCAGGGATTTGGGGCAGCCAGATCCGGGAGGCAGAGCCAGAGCCCTCAGCATGGAATTGGAATCCTGGAGCAGGGAGGATTAATTAATTAATCTCCAAACGCCCTCACGGCAAGAGGAACCTCTTTGTGCTGCTCCAGCACCCAGAACTTCCCCATCCCAGCAGATTAATTAATCCTAAACGGCACCAAAATCCCCCTAAAACCCTCCTGGGAAGCACCACGGGCTCCGAGGTGTCCATGAAATGTGCTGGAGCTGCTGATCCCTCCATGGAGAGCTGGAGGAAGATGTCCCAGCGTGTCCCCAACCCTGCCAACCCTGTCCCAGCCTGGTTCCGGGTGGGATGGGACCGGCCCTGGGTGTCCCAGAGGTTGGTGACATCCCCCAGGGATGGGTGGCATCCTCAGGGGTTGGTGACATCTGCCAGGGGTTGGTGACATACACCAGGGGTTGGTGATGTCTACCAGGGCTGAGTGACATCTGCCAAGGGTTGGTGACATCTGCCAGGGGTTGGTGGCATTCCCAGGGGTTGGTGATGTCTACCAGGGCTGAGTGACATCCCCAGGGCTTGGTGACATCTGCCAGGGGTTGGTGGCACCCTCAGGGGTTGGTGACATCCCCAGGGGTTGGTGGCACCCCCAGAGGTTGGTGACATGCACTGGGGTGGTCCCAGAGCTCAGCTCTGCCCACCGAGGCTCTCCCAGGTGTGCCCACGGCCCCTCCAGGCTCTCCCTGCTAATCCCGGGTTTATTTTTGGTCCGAGCTGGAGCCGAGCAGAGCCAGGGCAGGGAATGGGAACCGGGGTGGGGCTGGCACCAGTCTGGGGTCCCTCACACTGTCCCGGGTGAATCCCAGAGCAGCCAGGTCCATCCTGGGGCAGCCCAGGTGGGACAGGACCATCCTCCCCCGGTTTGGGGATGCAGCCCAGGTGGGATGGAGCCTCCCCCCGGGATCTGGGATCGGCCCCGGTGCCGGAGGGGCCTCGGGGATAATCCCGGCTGATCCCGGCCTGGCCGCTCTCCACGGGGAAGCCCCGGGGCTGTTGGTGCTCCCGGGATTTCCCTTTCCCAGGAGCTGCAGCCCTGGCACACCGAGGGTCCCGGGGGTGGCCAGGGCGGGGACAGCGACAGCCTGGGGACAAAGGGACCCTGGTGGCTCCTTCACGACAGCCCAGTGACAAAGGGACCCTGGTGGCTCCTTCACGACAGCCAGGCCACAAAGGGACCGTGGTGGCCCCTGGGGTGACACTGGAGCTGTCCCCGGGCAGGGATGGTCCCACCCCCCCCAGCAAGGACACAGCCACCGCCATCC
Source organism: Ammospiza caudacuta (assembly GCF_027887145.1). NCBI lineage: Eukaryota > Metazoa > Chordata > Aves > Passeriformes > Passerellidae > Ammospiza > Ammospiza caudacuta. The sequence continues at coordinate 4,636,067 of NC_080623.1, forward strand.
CTTGGGGGACTTTATTGGGTCCCCACTCCCCTCTAGTGCAACCAACCAAAGTGCAAGTGATGTCCCCTAGGGCTGGGGACACGTCCCCGAGGGTTGGGGACACCTCCCCAAGGGTTGGGGACACGTCCCCGAGGGTTGGGGACACGTCCCTGAGGGTTGGAGACATGTCCCCGACGGTTGGGGACACATCCTCAAGGGTTGGGGACATGTCCCCACTGCAGGCCCCGAGCCACAGGGCTGGGGGACAAGGGAGGGACAAAAAATGGGGCAAAATCCCGAGTCCGGAGGTTTTTCTGTGCCAAACACCCACACGTGCGCACACACACACGCACACCGCACACGCACACGTGTCACACGCGTGTCCAAAAGGTCCGTGGGACGCCCGGCTGAGGTCACACGTCCTCCTGAGGTGGCCTCGGGTCACAGAGTCGGGAGCGGCTCCTCCCCAAAGCCGCTGCTGTCCGAGCGCCCGTGGAGCAGGGAGCCTGCGGGGACAGGGGGGACATGAGGGGACATGGTGGGGACAGGGCAGGGACACGAGGGGGACACGGTGGGGACACAGTGGGGACACGGGGGGGACACAGTGGGGACACGGGGGGGGGCACGGTGAGGACACGGGGGGGGACACAGAGGGGACACGATGGGGACACAATGGGGACATGGCAGGGACATGGCGGGGACATGGCGGGGACATGGCGGGGACATGGTGGGGACATGGTGGGGACACGGTTGGGACACGGGGGGACATGGGGGAGACACAGTGGGGACACAGTAGGGACACAATGGGGACATTGCAGGGACACGGGGAGGACACGCTGGCACCGGGCAGCCCGTGCCCCCCAGGAGGGTGGGGGAGACCCCAGCTCACTCCTGATAAAGGGATGGGGGGACCGGGTGGCTTCCTCGGGATCATCATCATCATCCTCATCATCATCATCATCATCATCGTCATCCTCGTCATCACCGTCATCCTCCTCCTCCTCGCTCGGCACCTGCGGGGGTGGCTGCGGGGCTCAGCTGTCACCGCTGCCGTGACAAAGGTGACAGTGGCCCCTCCTCGTGTCCCCACGCGTGACCCGGCCGGGCCCGTGCGTGCCGTGCCCGGGGGGGGGGGGAGGTGACCCCGCTGCCCCCGGCCCCGCCCCGGCTCTGAATCATTTAAACCTTAAAAGCCTGAGGGGCTCCGGGGACATTTCCCGCTCCAGCTCCTTCCCCGCGCCGGCCGCGGGGGCCTTCCTCCCCTCCTCATCATCCTCATCCTCCCCCTCATCCTCATCCTCATCCTCATCCTCCCCCTCATCCTCATCCTCATCCTCATCTTCATCCTCATCCTCCTCATCCTCATCCTCATCCTCATCCCCCCATCCTCATCCTCATCCTCATCCTCATCCTCATCCTCACCTTCATCCTCTCCCCCATCCTCATCCTCATCCTCCCCCTCATCCTCATCCTCATCCTCATCTTCATCCTCATCCTCATCCTCATCCTCCTCATCCTCATCCTCATCCTCATCCTCATCCTCATCCCCCCATCCTCATCCTCATCCTCATCCTCATCCTCATCCTCATCCTCATCCTCATCCTCCTCGTCCTCGTCCTCGTCCTCGTCCTCATCCTCATCCTCATCCTCATCCTCATCCTCCTCGTCCTCGTCCTCTTCCTCTTCCTCTTCCTCTTCCTCTTCCTCTTCCTCTTCCTCTTCCTCTTCCTCATCCTCTTCCTCTTCCTCTTCCTCATCCTCATCCTCATCTTCATCCTCTCCCCCATCCTCATCCTCATCCTCCCCCTCATCCTCATCCTCATCCTCATCCTCCTCCTCCTCCTCCTCCTCCTCACCTCCTCCAGCTCGAAGGACTCAGCCGCTCCGGGGGGCTCGGGGGGCTCGGGGGGCTCGGGGACCCTCCCAGCGCGGTGTCCCCCGGCCCTCGCGGTGTCCCCCGGGTGACACCGAGAGCCGAGGCCGGGCTGGCCCGGGGGTCGCAGCCCCGGGGGTCTCTGGGCAGTGCCCGCCCCCCTGCAGGACGCGGTGACATCGCCCCGAGGGTCCCCTGAGTCCCCCCCCGCGCCCCCAGACCCCCCGGCCGTGGGGACAGCAGCGCTCGGGGTGTCCCCAAGCTGTCCCCGCTCGGGGTGGCCTCGGGCACACCGTGTCCGTGTCGCCGTCCCCTCGCCAGCCCTCGGGGGTCCCGCCCGGGCCGGGGGTCTCCCCCCGGGGGGTGTCACCGCCGTGTCCCCTCCCCGTGTAGAGGCACAGCGAGGACACCGCGCGCTTCAGGCGCCGCCCGGCGCTGTCGGGGATGTCGCGACAGGGCGGGGCGGGGGCGATGCGCTGCAGGGGGGTCCGCGACACGTGCGAGTAGAGGCAGAAGAAAGCGTCGGCCGTGGCGGCCAGGGCCTGGAACTGCTGGAAGCGACCTGGGGGCGACATCGGGGGCTCAGGGGGCAAAGGAGGGGGGACTGGGAGGGTCCCCACAGCTCCTGCCTGGGGAAACTGAGGCACCGCAGCCATTTCCCACCCCGATGGGAGCAGTTAGTGCACAGCTCGGGGGGCTCGGGGGGATCCCCGATTCCCGCCCGGGGAAACTGAGGCACGGCAGCCATTTCCCACTGCTGATAGCAGCGGGTAGTGAGTCCCACCCCACAGCTCGGGGGGCTCGGGGGGATCCCCGATTCCCGCCCGGGGAAACTGAGGCACAGCAGCCATTTCCCACTGCTGATAGGAGCAGCTGGTGCACAGCTCAAGGGCTTCGGGGTGATCCCCAATTCCCGCCCGAGGAAACTGAGGCACGGGAGCGTTTCCCATCCCCTTCCAAGGGCCCCTGAAGGGGACAGCGGGGACAGGGGGACATTGGGGACACTGGGGACAGCGTGTCACGCACTGGCCAGCCGCAGGCCCGGATCCTCCAGCTGCAGGCGCCGCGCCTGGGCCCGCAGGAAGAGCCCGAGGTCGATGCCGCTGGCGCGGGACGGGCCCGAGAAGAAGCGGGGGGGGACCCGCGACGCCGCCCCCGGCTCGCTGCCCACGAAGCCCAGGGCGAGCAGGATCTCCTCGGCGTCAGACTGCGAGTGCCACCAGGCCAGCACCGCGGCCACGCTGCGGGAGAGGGGACAGCGACAGCGCCGCCTCAGCCCCGCCAGGGGACACCGGGGGGACACCGATTCCCCACGGGGTGACACCGGGGGGGACACCGATCCCCCGACTGGCGACACCAGGGTGACACCGATCCCCCAAGTGGGGACACCGGGGTGGCATCGATCCCTCGAGAGCCCCGACCCTACCTGGAGCTGCTGGGGACACCGGAGGGGACACCGGAGGCCGTGCTGTCACCAGGGCTCACGTGCCGGTCCTGCAGAGCCCTGTGCGGGAAGGGGACAAGAGAGGGGACACCGGAGGGGACACTGGAAGGGACACTGGGTCTCCTCAGCACATCCCCAACCACAGGGACCCCAGACCCCCGTGAGACCCCCAAGGCGGTGCAGGGGGACGGTGCCACCACCCCACAGCCCTGGGGACATCGCGGTGTCTGTCCCACCCCCACCATGTGCAGCTCCAAGCCAGAGCCTCGCCCCCTCCCCAAATACCCAGGGAGGGGCTGTGACCCCCAGTGACCCCCCAGTGTCCCCCCTCACCCGCAGTCCTGCAGCCGCGTCCGGACCCTGCAGCAGAGACGTCCTGGGGGGACACAGAGCAGTGAGGGGACACAGGGAGGGGACACAGGGAGGGGACACAGCCCAGGGGACACAAAGGCCCTGAGGGGACCCAGCCCAGGGTCCCCCCCACCCCAAGGTGGCCCTGACCTTCCAGGACAGCGCGGTCCGGCTCTGGTGGCTCCCAGGGGACAGCGGCCGCCGCCTCCTCCTCCTCTTCCTCCTCCTCCTCCTCCTCCTCTTCCTCCTCCTCCTGGTCCCGCTCGCCCTCGGGGCTGCAGCAGCCCCGGCTGTGCCGGGCCCACGCGCGGCGCCTCTGCCACGAGCAGGGCCCAAGCACCGAGGGTCCCTCCATGGCCGGGGGGGTCCCTGGGGGGCAGGAGGGATGTGAGGGACCGGGGGTTCCACGGGCAGGGACAGGGTGGGCTTGGGACATCCTGGGGTGGGCTTGGGGCAGTGGGTGGGCAGCTCCCCAAATCCCAAAATCCCCAAATCCCCAAATGCCAAAATCCCAAATCCCAGCCCCCTCAGCACTGACCCGCTCCAGGGATGGGTGGGCAGCTCTCCCCCATCCCAAATCCCCAAATCCCAAATTCCTCAATCCCAAATCCCCAAATCCCCAATCCCAAATCCCCAATATCTCAAACCACTCAGCACTGACTGGCTCCAGGGGTGTGTGGGCACCTCCCTGTGCCCATCCCAAATCCCCAAATCCCAAACCCCAAATCCCAAATCCCCAAATCCCAGCCCCCTCACACTGACCCTTTCCAGGGGTGCACGGGCAGCTCCCTGTGCCCATCCCAAATCCCCTGTCCCACACCCCTCACACTGACCGGTTCCAGGGGTGCGTGGGCACCTCCCCGTGCCCCTCCAGGCCCCGTGGGCAGCCGCCGCCGCCTCCTCCTGCCCCCCCCGGCCCCGCCCGGCCCCCATCCGTCGTCAGCGCAGCGGGAGGAAACTCATCGGCTTGGAAGAGGAAATTAAAAAAAAAAAATCAACAGCCCAGATCTCAAACGTCGCCCCACATCCGCCAGCGCCGTGGGAAAAGCTCCTGAGGGCAGCCCGGGCACCCCCTGGCACCGCCCGAGGAGTCCCCGGCCCTCCTGAGGGGGTCTCTGGTCTTCCCAAAGGGTCCCTGATTGTCCCAAGGTGTCCCTGATTGTCCCAAGGTGTCCCCAACCCTCCCAAAGGGTCCCTAATCTTCCTAAAGGGCCTCTGATCTTCCCAAAGAGTCTCCAACCTTCCCAAAGGGTCCCTGATTGTCCCAAGGTGTCCCCAACCCTCCCAAAGGGTCCCCAACCTTCCCAAAGGGCCCCTGATCTTCTTCCCGGAGAGTCTCCAACCTCCCCAAGGTGTCCCAACCTTCCCAAAGGGTCCCTGATCTTCCTGAAGTGTCCCAACCTTCCCAAAGGGTCCCCAACCCTCCCAAGATGTCCCCAATATTCCCAAAGAGTCCCTGATTGTCTCAAGGTGTCCCCAACTTTCCCAAAGGGTCACAAGTTTTCCCAAATGGTCCTCAACCTTCCTTTAGGGTCCCCAACCTTCCTTTAGGGTCCCCAACCTTCCCAAGGTGTCCCCAACCTTCCCAAAATGTCCCTGATTGTCCCAAGATATCCCAAACTTTCCCAAAGGGTCCCCGACCTTCCCAAGGGAAGGGGGTGATGGTGAACCCACTCCGGGTTTGGGGGAGGACAAGGAGGGGCTTTCCCTGGCGGTTGTTTTCCAAGGGGGGCAGCACAGGGTGACGGGGACACCCCCAGCGTGGGGACAGCACAGGGTGACGGGGACACCCCCAGCGTGGGCACGGCACTCACCTCACGGCCACTGAGGCGCCAGCCCTGGCCCCTCTTCCATTCCAATGGGTGCCCAAGGAGCTGGAATTACCAGGAGCTGGAATCTCAACAAGCTGGGATCTCCAGGAGCTGGAATTCCCTGGAGCTGAAATTCCCAGGAGCCAGAATTCCTAGGATTTGGGGACCCCAAGAGTTGGATTCCCCCATAATCGAGAATCTCCAGGAACTGGAATCCTCAGGATTTGGAATCCCCAAGATCTGGAATGCCCAGGATCAGGAATCCCCACACTCTGGAATCTCCAGAATCTGGAATTCCCAGGATCAGAAATCTCCAGAATCTGGAATCCCCAGGACCAGGAATCTCCAGGATCAGGAATCCCCAGAATCTGGAATCTCCAGAATCTGGAATCTCCAGAATGTGGAAACCCCAGGATTTGGAATCTCCAGGATCAGAAATTCCCAGGATCTGGAATCTCCAGGATCTGGAATCTCCAGGATCTGGAATCCCCAGGATCAGAAATACCCAGGATCTGGAATTCGCAGGATCTAGAATTCGCAGGATCTGAAATCCCCCGGATCTGGAATCCCCAGGATCAGAAATCCCCAGGATCTGGAACCTCCAGAATCTGGAATCCCCAGGATCTGGAATCCCCAGGATTTGGAATCCCCAGGATCTGGAATTCCCAGAATCTGGAATCCCCAGGATCAGAAATCCCCAGAATCTGGAATCCCCAGAATCTGGAATCCCCAGCACCCGCACACCCCAGTACCTCAGCCGGTCCCCAGGGCCGCGTCCCCGAGGCTCGGGTGCCACCCGTGACAGTGACGGTGACAGTGACGGTGACCCGAGCGCTGCCCCAGCCGCGATCCCGATCCCGTCAAAAAAGGCAAAGCAGCTCCAGCAGCTCCGGGCCGGCAGCGCCGCGCCCGCGCCTCGGGATATTTTTAGCCCGGGAGTGTTTAAAGTGGATAAAGCCCCGAATTAAGCGATCCTTCAGGCCGGGCCGGGAACGGGGGGAGGAACCGGGGAGGGGGGGGGACGGGAACATCCCTGGGGAGAACGGGAACATCTCTGGGAGAACGGGAATAACCCCGGGGAGAACGGGAATAACCCTGGGAGAACGGGAATAACCCCGGGGAGACCGGGAACATCCCTGGGAGAACGGGAATAACCCCGGGGAGAACAGGAATAACCCCGGGGAGACCGGGAACATCCCTGGGAGAACGGGAATAACCCCGGGGAGAACAGGAATAACCCCGGGGAGGGCGGGAATAACCCTGGGAGAACGGGAATAACCCTGGGAGAACAGGAATAACCATGGGAGAACAGGAATAACCCCGGGGAGACCGGGAATATTTCTGGGAAGGATGGAAAGAGCTCTGGAAGGACAGCAATGCCTCTGGTAAGGATGGAAATATTCCTGGGGAGGATGGGAATAGCCCTGGAAGGATGGACAGATCCCCCAGGACGGACAGACATGTTCCCAGGAAGGACAGACACCACCCTGGACAGATCCCTCCGGCCTCGCCCCTCACCAGCCCCGCTCCGGGCTGGGAGCAGGAGAACGGCCCCGTCCTGTCCCCGCCGTCACATCTCGGACACGGCTGGCCCCAAGAATGTCCCCAAGGGGGTCCCAAGGATGTCCCAAAGGATGTCCCCAATGATATCCCCAGGGATGTCCTCAGGGATGTCCCTGAAGGTGCCCCAAGGATGTCCCAAAGGATGCCTCCAGGGATGTCTCTAAAGGTGTCCCAACGGTGTCCCAAGGGTGTCCCAAAGCTGTCCCCAAGGCTGTCCCCAAGGCTGTCACCCAAGCACGGCCGAGGGACCCGCGGTGCCACCAGGGCGTGGCCATTGGCAGCCTCGGGCGGGGGGGGTCCCGGTTCAGCACAACCCCCCCGGTACCCCCTCACCCCATTCCCGTTCCCTCAGGGGGGCTGAGGGGGGGTTGTGGGGGGTCTCTCCCACCCAAAATTCCCTGCGAGCCCCGGGATGGGGCTGGGGGCGTCACGCCGGACTTTGAGGGGGGGGTTCATTTGCCTCCCCCCTCCCCAAAACCAGCATCACCTTTATCGGACCCCCGGCACCCGGGGGTTGCCCCGGTGCCCCCTCGGGACCCCCGGGGCTGGCGGGGGGGGGCAGAGCGGGGCTCGGGCGGCCCCCCCGGGGCCCCCCCCCGCCTGACCTACTTAGCGGATTCCTGCCGGCGGATCCCGGCAGCCGCCCGGGCTCCGGCTCCATGAATAAGTGATGGGACACGCGCTCAGGGCTGCGCCGGGGGGGGCGCCGGGCCCGAAACGCCCCCGGACCCAACCGCGAACCCCCCCTGCCCCGAAAACCCCGGACCCGAAACACCCCAGCCCCGCAGTCACAACCCCCCCGGCCCCGAACCCCGAACCTCCCCGGCCCCGAAACCCCCCGGCCCCAACAGCCCCGGCCCCGAACTCACAACCCCCCGGCCCAGAAACCCTCCCAGTCCCACACCCGAAACCCCCCGGCCCCGAACGCCCCCGGCCCGGACCCCCCCCGGCCCCATGCCCAGAACCCCCCAGCCCCGAACGCCCCCGGCTCGGAACCCCCCCGGCCCCGAACTCATAACCCCCCAGCCCTGAATTCCCTGGCCCAGAACCTCCCCAGTCCCACAGCCTCGCCCCCCACCCGGCCCCATGCCCCAAACCCCCCCAAAGCCCTGGGAGTGTCACTTGGAGGGGGGGACATGGGGCTGTGGGGACACCCCCTGCTCTCCTCACCAGGAAAGAGGGTTGGGGATGCCCCCAGCCCACCCTGTCCTAAATTGGCCTTTTTGGGGGTTTTGGGGTGTCCAGGCTCTGCTGGGACGGTCCCCAAGCGCTGGCCTTGTCCCCTTGTCCTGGTGCTGGGGGGGGGATCCTGTCCCTGTCCCTGTCCCTGTCCCTGTCCCTGTCCCTGTCCCTGTCCCATTGCTGTCCCTGTCCCTGTCCCATTGCTGTCCCTGTCCCTGTCCCATGTCCCTCCCACGGTCTGTGTGTCTGTCCCAAGGCCTGTTTGTCCGTCCTCATGCCCCCATATCTGTCCCAGTGTCCCTGAGTCTGTCCTTGTGTTTGTTTGTCTGTCCCTGTGTCCCAGGGTCCATCCGTGTGTCTGTCCTCCTGTCCCAGCTCTCTCCCTGTATCCAGTCCTGTGTCCCTGTGTCTGTCCCCGTGTCTCTCTCTAGTCTGTCCCCTCATCTTGGCTCTGTCCGCACGTCTGTCCCTGCAGCCTGGAATCCATCCTTGTGTCTGTTTGTCTGTCCCCGTGTCCCAGGGTCCGTCCATGCGTGCGTCCCTGTGTCCCTCCTCGTGTCCCTGTGTCTGTCTGTCCCTGTGTCTGTCCCAGTGTCCCTGTGTCTGTCCCACTCTCCTGACTCTGTCCGTGTGTCCCTCCTCATGTCCCTCTGTCTCTCCTCATGTCCCCGTGTCTGTCCCCGTGTCCCTGTGCCTGTCCCCGTGTCTGTCCCCGTGTCCCTGTGTCTGTCCCTGTGTCTGTCCCCGTGTCCGTCCCGGTGTCCCAAGCCCCGTCCCCGTGTCCCGTTGTCCATCCCCGCGTCCCGCGCGCGGGGCCCGGGGCGAGGCGTGGCCTCCTCGGGGCGGGGCCGGGGCGGGGCCGGGGCGGGGCCGGGGCGGGGCCGCTCGGAGCCGCCGGAGCCGCCGGAGCCGCCGCGCCCGCGATGGAGCCCAACAGCCCCCGCAAGATCCAGTTCACGGTCCCGCTGCTGGAGCCGCACCTGGACCCGGAGGCGGCCGAGCAGGTGCGGGGACACCGCGGGGACACCGGGGGGACACCGGGGGAACACCGGGGGGACACGGGGGGGCCGCGGGGCCGCGCGGAGCAGCGAGCCGGGGGGGCTCCGGGGGGCTCCGGGGGGCTCCGGGGGGCTCCGGGCGGCTCCGGGGATCACGGCCCGGCCGAGGGTGGCACCGCCAGGCCGGGGGTGACGCGGGGACAGCGGCGACACGAGGGAGCGGCCCCCGGTGCCGGGGCCACCCGCCGCTGTCCCCGCGGGGCCGTGGGGCGGCGGGGGGACGGTGCCAGGGCCATGTGCCCGCTCTGCGCGACGCCACCGGGACCCCCGGGAGCCCCGGGACCCTCCGGGACCCCCCAGGCCCTTCTCCGGTCAGGGCCGGTCCCAGCACGGCCCCGCGCTCGGGGTGACCCCGCGGGGACACGGCCGGGGACCCCCAGCCCCTCCTGCCACCTCCCCGGGGGTCAGCGGGGACCCCTCGGCCCCACATCGCTCACGGCGGCTTGAAGGGGGTGAGGAGAAGAGGGGGGGTCCCTGCCGTGCCCCCCCAGCCGGGGGTCCTGGGGGTGGGGGGCCAGGAGCCCCCCGGTGCCAATGGAGAGGGGGCGATGTCACCGAATGTGCCCATGTGGGGGCACCACGCGGCTCGGGGGCAGCAGCGTGGGGTCCCCAGGATGGACGGGGAGAGTTCGGGGGTCCCCAGGATGGAGGAGCAGAGCTGGGGGTCCCCAGGATGGAGGGGGAGAGTTTGGGGGGTCCCCAGGATGGAGGGGGAGAGTTTGGGGGGTCCCCAGGAGGGAAAGGGAGAGCGGGGAGGGGGCACGAGCCCCCCAGCACCCATCAAGGGGCACCCCCAGCCCCGTCCCCGTCCCCTCGGGCACTGCCCAGCCCCGGGCACCCCCTGCCCTGCCCTGCCTCAGTTTCCCCTCCCGGGGGTCTCACCCGGCGCCTCTCAGGGGTGGGTGGGGGTGACCCCGGCCCCGTGCGGTGGCAGCAGGTGACACCAACGATGTCCCCTCCCTGCTCGTCTTTCTGGGGTGCCCCTCGCAGTGAGGGGGGCTCGCCGTGCCACCCTCTCCGTGTGGCACCGCGGTGTCCCCGTGTCCTGCGGGGTTGTCCCCAAATCCGCCCAGCCCCACCCTCCCCAAGGACCTTGTGCCCCCCGTGTCCCCCCACAGCCGGCAGCCCCTGACCCCCAGCCCAGCCGAGCCCCCCCTGTTTCCCTCTTGTTCTCCCCCCTGTTTCCCCCTCTTCGCCCCCTGTTTGCCCCCCTGTTTGCCCCCCTCTTCGCCCCCTGTTTGCCCCCGTTTCCCCCCTGTTCCCCTCTTGTTTTCCCCCCTGCTTCCCCCCCGTTTTCCCCCCTGTTTGCCCCCATATTTGCCCCCTATTTTCCCCCGTTTGCGCCCTATTTGCCCCTAGTTCCCCCCCTGTTTGCCCCCCATTTCCCCCCTGTTTGCCCCCCTATTTGTCCCCTATTTTCCCCCTTATTTGCCCCCTATTTGCCCCCCTATTTTCCCCCTGTTTCTCCCCTATTTTCCCCCTTATTTGCCCCCTGTTTTCTCCTCTGTTTCCCCCCTTTTTGCCCCCTATTTGCCCCCCTGAGTGCCAGGCCCAGCCCAGGCCTTTGTCCTGCCCCTCTGCCCGTGTCCCCAAGTCCCCCCGAGGCCTCGGGGACCATCCCGGGTGGGTTTTGCCCGGCCGATTCAAGCCGGGCCGGGCCGGGCCCCTCCCGGTACCACCCTGTGCCCGCTCCCGGTGCCCGCTCCCGGTGCCCGGTGCCCTCTCCCGGTATCGGCCCCGTCCCGGCCGCCCCCGGATCCGCCGCGCTCCTTAATCGATGCTGGAGATTGATCTAAAAATAGCGGCGGGAGGGAGCGGGGATGGAGGGATGGGGGATGGAGGAGGAGGAGGAGGAGGAGGAGGAGGGAGGGAAGGAAGGAGCGTGGGGGGGGTAGGACCAGCGCATCCCCGCCCCGGGATCCCCCCGGAATGAGGGCGGGGGGCTCAGCCGGGGGTCCCGGCCCCACCCGGGTCACCTTGAGCAGGTGCCACCGCTGCCCCCTCCCCATCCCCGCCCCGGGGGTCGCACGGGGGGGGCTCGGCCTCGCCCCGCACCCTCGGGAGGCTCCGGAGGGGCTGCGGCGTCCCGGGGGGGGGGGGTCGCGGATTCTCGGGGTCCCTCCCGGAGCTGCGGGGGCTTGGGGGGGGACCCCAAACCCGCCCAGCCCCGTCGCGGGGGGCTGAGGGGACCCCGATCCCGAATTGGGGGGCTCGGGGGGGTCGGCGGCGATTCCCGGTTCCCGTTAATCCCGGTTCACATCCAGCCGCGTTTCCATGGCAACGGGGCCGGCACGGGAGGATGCGCTGGGGCCGGGGGGGGGGGGGCAGGGGCCGGGAGGGGCGGGGGGGGCTCCCGGCCGCTCGCCCGCCTCATTAGCATCTCATCAGCATCTCATTAGGCAGCCCGCCTCATTAGGGAATCCTCGCTGGGAAAGCCGCGTGTGGGAGGCGCTCAGTTACTGGGTCAGCGGGGAAAGGGGGCGCGGGGTCGGCCTGTCCCCATTGTCACCGCCGCCGTCCCCATTGTCACCGCCGCCGTCCCCACTGTCACCGCTGCCGTCCCCATTGTCCCCATTGTCCCCACGGCCCCGCTGTCCCCACCGCGGCCACCAAAGGGCAGCGGCCGTGCGGCCGGAGCGGCTCCGGGTGACCTTGGGCAAGGGCAGGGCCGCACAGGAAGGGCAGGGCCCGCCCGGTGTCCCCGTGTCTGTCCCCGTGTCTGTCCCCGTGTCTGTCCCCACGTCTGTCCCCACGTCTGTCCCCACGTCTGTCCCCACGCGTTTCCCGCCGCCGGGTATAATTAGCTCCGTGATGGAAAAGCCACGTGTGTGTCCGTGTGTCCGTCCAGCTCCTGTCCCCACGGGGCCGCCACCGCCCTGGGCACGGTGACACGGTGGGCACAGGGCCACCACTGCCCTGGGGACAGTGACACGGTGGGCACAGGGCCAGTGGGGCACGTCTGGGGGTCCCAGTTCTATCTCTGGGGGTCCCAGTTCCAGTCTGGTGGTCCCAGTTCCCTGTTCAGGGGTCCCAGTTCCTATCTGGGGGTCCCAGTTCCCTGTTCAGGGGTCCCAGTTTCATGTCTCATGGTCCCAGTTCCTATCTGGGGGTCCCAGTTCCAGTCTGGGGGTCCCAGTTCCAGTCTGGGGGTCCCAGTTCTATCTCTGCGGGTCCCAGTTCCTATCTGGGGGTCCCAGTTCTATCTCTGGGGGTCCCAGTTCCCTGTTCAGGGGTCCCAGTTCCAGTCTGGGGGTCCCAGTTTCATGTCTGATGGTCCCAGTTCCAGTCTGGGGGTCCCAGTTCCTATCTGGGGGTCCCACTTTTCTCTTGTGTCCCCCCAGATCCGGAGGCGCCGCCCGACCCCGGCCAACCTTGTCCTGAGCAGTGACCAATCGTCCCCAGGTGGGTCCCAGCGGTGTCCCCGCGTCCCCCCCGGCCCCAGCCCACCCAGGGACCCCCCAAACTGCTCAGGGACCCCCTTAATGACACTCAGGGACCCCAAATATGCTCAGGACACCCCCCAGCGTGCTCAGGGACCCCCTAATGGCACTCAGGGACCCCCAAAATGACTCAGGGACCCCTTCACCTTCTGAGGGACCCCCCCAAAAATGCTCAGTGACCCCCACATGATGCTCAGCCCCCCCCCGTAAATTCCAGGACCCCCCTCCCTGATATCAGGACCCCCACTCATGGGGGGTGGGGCCCCCAATCCGTGTGACAATGGTGGGGGTGGGGGTGGTGGCACTGTCCCCATGACACCCCCGGGGCACAGAGACCCCCAGAGGGGCCGGGTGGACATTGGGGGGTGCAGGACGGCCCCCCCCCCTCCCCCAGTGACCTCAGGGGGTTCAGGATGGACCCCCCACCCCTCATTGACCTCGGGGGGTTCGGGATGAGCCCCCCCACCCCTCATTGACCTCGGGGGGTGCAGGATGAGCCCCCCCACCCTCATTGACTTCGGGGGGTGCAGGATGAGCCCCCCCACCCTCATTGACCTCGGGGGGTGCAGGATGAGCCCCCCCACACCCAGTGACCTCGGGGGGTGCAGGATGAGCCCCCCCACCCCTCATTGACCTCGGGGGGTGCAGGATGAGCCCCCCCACCCCTCATTGACCTCGGGGGGTTCGGGATGAGCCCCCCCACACCCAGTGACCTCGGGGGGTTCGGGATGGGCCCCCCCACCCCTCATTGACCTCGGGGGGTGCAGGATGAGCCCCCCCACCCCTCATTGACCTCCTGCCCCCCCCAGAGATCGACGAGGACCGGCTGCCCAACCCCCTGCTGAAGGTAGGTGGCGCTGCCCAGGGGGGCTGTGGGGACCCCCAGGGGACCCCCCCCCAAAGTGGGGAGAGCCCCCCTGAGCCTCCCCCGTGTCCCCCACGCCAGTCCGGCCTGGCCATGTCCCCCCGGCAGAGGAAGAAGGTGTCCCGCAGCACCCCCACCATGAAAGGTACAGGGGGACATGGGGGACATGGGGGGACACGGGGGGGTCACAGAGACATGAGAGGGACATGAGTGGGACATGAGGGGACATGAGAGGGACATGGGGGGACATGAGGGGGGGACGCAAGGGGACATGGGAGGACATGAGGGGACACGGGAGGACATAAGGAGACACGAGGGGACACAGGGGGACACAAGTGGACATGAGGGGACATGGGGAGACATGAGTGGACATGGGGTGACACGGGGGTGACAGGAGAGGGACTTGAGGGGACACGGGGGGACACGGGTGGGGACACGAGGGGGGCACGGGGGGGGACACGAGTGGACATGGGGAGACACGGAGGAACACGAGAGGGCCTTGAGGGGACACGGGGGGACCACAGAGGGGTGACAGCCCCCCCAGCACCGTGGTTTATGGGTGGCTGGGTGTCCCCACCCCACACTGGCCTCAGTCCCCGCCACCACGAGGCCCCCACGAGGCCACCACGAGGCCACGCGGGCGGTGTCGCCGGGAGGGTGGGGACGGTCACCAGGGCCCCCCCCGCGCCCCCCCAGCGCCGCTCCCTGCCCGGCAGAGCTGCAGATGATGGTGGAGCATCACCTGTGCAAGCAGGCGCAGGGCGGCGACGACGACGACGAGGTGGCGGCCACCGCCCGCTGTCACCGCGGCGGGGACACCGAGCCAGAGCACCGGCACAGCCCCGGCCCGGCCCCGCCCGGCCACCGTGAGTGGGGGGCACTGGGGGGGGCACTGGGGGGCACTGAGTGGCGCTGAGGTCACCCCTGTGCTGTGGCACCCACAGGGACCCCCGGAGATGGGACCCCCCAAGCGGGGACCCCTCGGGCCGGGACCCCCCAGGCCGGGACCCCCCAAGCGGGGACCCCTCGGGCCGGGACCCCCGGGGCCGTGCGGCGCAGCCGGGCTGAGGACGGGACCCATATAGAGCCTGGGGACAGCGCGGGCAGCGGCCACTAGGTACGGCCTGGGGACACTGGGGACACACTGGGGGCACCGGGGGCATTGGGGACAATGGGGACACTGTGGGTGCTAAGGGCACTGGGGACACTGGGGGTGCTGGAGACAGTGGGGACATTGGGGGCATTGGGGGCACTAGAGGCATTGGGGGGGCTGGGGGCACTGGGGACATTGGGGACACTGGGACACTGGGGGGCACTGGGGACATTGGGGGTGCTGCAGACAGTGGGGACATTGGGGGCACTGGGGACACCGAGGGACATTGGGGGCATTGAGGGCATTGGGGGCATTGGGGACATTGGGGACACTGAGGGACATTGGGGGCATTGGGGACATTGGGGGGCATTGGGGACACTGAGGGCACTGGGGGCATTGGGGGGCATTGGGGGGCACTGGGGACACTGAGGGACATTGGGGGCATTGGGGGCATTGGGGACACTGCGGGCATTGGGGGCATTGGGGGGCATTGGGGGGCATTGGGGACACTGAGAGCACTGGGGGCATTGGGGACATTGGGGGCACTGGGGACACTGAGGGACATTGGGGGCATTGAGGGCATTGGGGGCATTGGGGACATTGGGGGGCATTGGGGAGCATTGGGGACACTGAGAGCACTGGGGGCATTGGGGACATTGGGGCACTGGGGACACCTGGGAACACTAGGGGACATTGGGGACACTGGGCTGGGACATTGGAGGGCACAGGGACATGGTACTGTGGCACTAGGGTGGCACTGGGACACAGAACTGGGACATTGGAGGGCACAGGGATATGGTGTTGGGACACGAGGGTGGCACTGGGACACCAGACTGGGGCAGTGTGACACAAGGCTGGGACACTGGGGTGGCACTGGGACACCTGGGGGGCACTGGGATATGGCACAGGGACACTGGGATGTCACTGAGACATCACTGGGGTGGCACTGGGTTGTCACTGGGATGTCACTGGGGCAGTGCCAGGGTCAAGGTGGCCCTGCTGGCGCAGTGACAGGGGTGTCCCCTCCCCTGTCCCCAGCGCTGTCCCTGTCCCTTGTCCCCAGGTGTGGCCGCCGGACGCCAGCGCAGATTTTTTTTATTCCGTTTTCTAAGATTTTGGGGCCGCCCAGAATTCTTTTGGGATTTTTTTATTTATTTTATTTAATTTTATTTTACTCTGACGGGCAGGTCCCCTCCCCCTGGGGACCTCGGGGCAGATGACACCTGCCACACAGCCCCCCCAACCCGCACTGCCACCCTTGGGTGACACCGGGGACACTGAGTGACACCCTGCGTGCCCCCCCCATCACTGCCACCCCCGGGGGTCCCCAGGGCAGGTGACACTGGGGACACTGAGCAGACCCCCCCCCACAATCACTGCCACCCTCGGGCCCCCCCCGCACCTGTGCACACCTGGAGGGGACACCTGGACACGGGGAGGGGACACGGGAGGGGACACGGGAGGGGACAGGGACACTCGCGTGTGCACGGACACGGGTGGGAGGGGGACAGGGACACGGGGGGGTGCAGGGACCCCCCCCCACAGCCGGAATTAAAGGGATCCTTTCCCCCCCCGCCTCCTGCTTGGGCCGCGCCGGGGGTGGGGGGGGACCCCTTATGAGTGGGGGGGTCCGAACCAATTTTGGGCCTGGGGGGGGTCAAAATCCCTTTGGGTGCTGGGGTGGGGGTCGGGACCCCTATTTTGGGTCCTTGGTGGGGGCTCCAGGACCCCCTTTTGGGGGTTGAGAGGGCTCCAGGACCCCCCCATAGGTGTTGGGGGGACCCCAGACCCTTTTTGGGGTGCTGGGGTGGGGTCAGGACCCCATTTTGGGTTGGGTGGGGGGGATTCCAGGACCCCCTTCTGGATACTGGGGGGACCCCAGACCCAGTTTGGATGCTGGGGTGGGGTCAGGACCCCATTTTGGATACGGGGGGGGGCTCCAGGACCCCCCTTGGGGCCGCCCCCACGCCCAAATTCCGCCCCCTCCCCAAATTCCACCCCCTCATTTTCCCACCCCTCCCCAATGGCCGGAGCGCGGCCGTGGTGGTGGCGACGGCGGCGTTTATTAATTAACTCATTAATTAATAATTAATTGCTCGTTAGCGGCGGCGGAGCGGGGGAGACACATGCGGGGGGGGGGGGGCGGAGCTCTGCCAGCGGTGACCGAGGGGGGGACACGGCGGGGACACGGCGGGGACACGGCGGGGACACGGGGGGGACACGGGGTACAAAAATACAAACACGGGGGGCGGGGCCAGGGCCGGAGTGGGAGGGGCCGGGGGCTGGGGGGGGGTCCGGGCGTTCCCGAACATTCCTGAGCATTCCCGGGACATTCCCGAACATTCCCGGGGGGGGCGGGGCATCCCGGGAATCCGGGAGGGCGGGCGGTGCTCGGGGGGGGGCAGTGGGTCCGGGGTTCCGGAACGTTCCCAAGGGTGGATCCGGGATTCTGGAACATTCCCAGATCCAGGATTCTTGAACATTCTGAGGGTGGATCTGGGATCTGGAACATTCCTGGGCTGGATCCTGGATTCTGGAACATTCCCAGATCCGGGATTCTGGAACATTCTCGCGGGTGGATCCAGGATTCTGGAACATTCCTGAATCTGGGATCCTGGAACATTCCCGGGGCCAGATCCACGATTCTGGAGCATTCCCAGGGCTGGATCCATGATTCTGGAACATTCCTGAAACTCAGTTTGGTGTCTTCCCTTGGAAGATCCCAAGGCTGGATTTGGGATCCTGGGACATTCCCAAGGCCAAAACCAGGATTCTGGAAGATTCCAAGCCTAGATCCAGGATTCTGGAGTATTCCCGGATCTGAGATTGGAACCATGGATTCCCCAAGCATTCCGGGGTTCCCGGGGCTCACTGGAGCTGGAGGGGGTGGCCGGACCAGGACGTGGGAGCATTCTGGAACATTCCGGAACATTCCCAAAGATTCCCAGCATTCCCGAGCACTCCCGGGATGTTGCAGGAACCGGGGACATTCCAGGGACACACCAGAGCTGGGGGGACACCAGAGAGGGATCCGTCCCTGTCCCCAGTGCCACCCCCGCCACTCTGGATGGGACCTCCCTGTCCCTGTCCCTGTCCCTGTCCCTGTCCCTGTCCCTGTCCCTGTCCCTCCTGTCCTTGTCCCCTCTCCTGTCCCCGTCCCCATCCCTGTCCCTGTCCTTGTCCCCATTCTTGTCCCCTCTCTTGTTCCTGTTCCTGTCCCCTCTCCTGTCCCCGGGCTGGATGGGGACAGGGCACAGTGCCACCCTCACGGTGGCACCAGCCAGACCCCGAGGGGATCTGTCCCCCTGGCTGTCCCCAACATGTCCCCACGGATGTCCCCAGCGTGTCTCCCCAGCTGTCCCCAGTGCCACCGTCCCCGCCCCAGCCCCTCCCGAGCAGGAAAAGCGTTTTTAAAAATCCCAAAGGACTGAGGCCGGTGTGGGGGGCCAGGGGTGGCAGTGAGGGACCGGTGACACTGGGACAGAGGGGACAGCCCGGGGGGCTCCTGGCACGG
Source organism: Ammospiza caudacuta (assembly GCF_027887145.1). NCBI lineage: Eukaryota > Metazoa > Chordata > Aves > Passeriformes > Passerellidae > Ammospiza > Ammospiza caudacuta. The sequence continues at coordinate 4,654,240 of NC_080623.1, forward strand.
CGGTGACACCAGGCCTGGCACAGCGGTCACACCAGTCCTGGCATGGCGGTGACACCGGGCCTGGCACAGGGGTGACACCGATCATGGCACAGTGGTGACACCAAGCCTGGCACAGGGGTGACACCAAGCCTGGCACAGGGGTGACACCAAGCCTGGCATGGCGGTGACACCAGGCCTGGCACAGGGGCGACACCGATCCGAGCCCGGCCCCGGGGGCTCCTGGCACAGATGGTTCTGAACTCGATGGCATCGAAGACAAGACGGTGTCACTGAGACGGTGTCACTCAGCTGGACAGGGACCTGCTGGGAGGGGACAGTCACCGCGGTGTCCCCAGCCCACTCCTGGGGTCTCCACCTCGCTTTTCCCGGTGTCCCCGCCCCTTTCCCGGTGTCCCCACCCCTTTCCCATCGACTCCTCCCTCTCCCGGTGTCCCCGCCCCTTTCCCGGTGTCCCCACCTGGCTCCTCCCCCCGCTAATCCACGTCCCCGTTCTCGCTGTGTGTCCCGGTGGTGGCCGCGGGCTCCTCGCACGGGGACAGCTCATCGATGGACGCCTGGTTGGTGATGCCTGGGGGACACGGGCAGGGTCACCGGGGACACCCCAGAACTCGTGTCCCCCCCCAGGGCCACCTCCCCACGCAGTCCAGGTTGTGCCACCTGCACCGCGCTTGTGTCACCTCCTAGTCTGAGGACACTGGGACACAGCTGGCCCTGAGCAGTTTGTGGTGGTCCCCAGCCCCTCCTCAGTGGCCGTGGTGGCCATTGGTGGCTGTAGTGACCATGGTGGCCATTGGTGGTCATGGTGGCTGTAGTGACCATGGTGGCCATGGTGGCCATTGGTGGTCATAGTGGCTGTAGTGACCATGTTGGCTGTAGTGGCCATGGTGGCCATGGTGAATGTGGTGGTTGTGGTGGCCCGTAATGGCCATGGTGGCCATAGTGGCCATGGTGGCCATAATGGCTGTGATAGCCGTGGTGACCCATAATGTCTGTGATGGCCGTGGTGACCATAGTGGCCATGGTGGCTGTAGTGGCCCATAATGGCCATACTTGCCGTGGTGACCCATAATGGCTGTGGTGGCCATGGTGGCTATAGTGGTCATGGGGGCCTTGGTGGCCATGGTGGCCATTGGTGGCCGTAGTGGCCATGGTGGATGTGGTGGCTGTAGTGGCCATGGTGGCGCATAATGGCCGTGGTGGCCGTCCCCTACCGCTGGCCGCCCTCTCCTTCCACTTCTGCTTGTTCTCCTGGATGTGCTTGGTCCAGGTGGAGCGGAACCCGGCCAGGTCGGCCTTGATGTCCTCCAGGTGCTCATCCAGGGACGGCTGCCGCCACTGCGAGCTGGGGGACAACGGGGACAGCTGGCAGCGGGCCAGGGCCACCACTGCCACCGCAGGGCACGAACCTTGGGGACAGGGACGCCCACCTGGGCTGCTGGGTGGCCGCGGGGTTGCCCTTGGCCTTGGAGCCGTCCTCGGGCAACGGCGTCACCAACTTCTCGGCCACGTCGGTGAGCACCGAGAACGTCGGCTCCACGATGAAGTCGATGAACCCTGGGGACAGGAGGGGACATGGCGCTGCTGGGGACACACCGGGGACAGCGTGGGGACAGCGAGGGGACAGGACGGGGATGGGACCTCGCCCGCACTCACCGATCTGCGACTGGGCCACCAGCGTGGAGGTGCGGTCGCAGAGGGGCGAGAAGGGCAGCCCCAGCTCGGCCTCCTTGTCCCCCTGGCAAGGCAAGGGACATCCGTGGTGTCCCCACGGGGTGTCCCCCGCGTCCCCCCGCCCGGCCCCGGCCCTACCTGCCGGAAGAACTCCTCCATGAGCGCCTTGGTCCAGCGGCTGTGCACCGCCCACTGCTTGGTGGGGTGGCTGATGTCGGCCGCGTGCAGCAGCAGCGACAGCACCTTGGCCTTGTCCAGCCTGGGGACAAGAGGCCGGATTGTCCCCAGAGCCACCCCGCCACCCCTGGGGACACACCTGGCGCTGGCCACCGCCCCCACCCACCTCTCCAGCTGCTGCAGCGCCGTCTTCATGGACTTGACCTGCTGGAAGTGGCAGGACATGTCGGTGGCCAGGACCATCTCGATGACCAGCGCCCGCAGCTCGCTGAGGGGACAGAGGGGACACGGTCAGGGACAGCGAGGGGACAGGGTGGGGACAGCGAGGGGGCAGCGAGGGGACCTTACGCGAACTCGTCCTTGGTGAGGTTGACGAAGATGTTGAGCTCCTCGTCCTGCATCAGGCGGAACACGGCGCTGATGTGGTGGTTCTCCAGCACCGAGCGGTCGTTGTACAGGATGGCCGTGTCCGACCTGGGGACACCACGGGGACACCACAGGGACACCGTGGGGACACTGGGCACGGGGACAGGGCCCCCGCAGCAAGGGGTGGCCCTGGGTGGCAGCACGGCTGTGTCCCAGCTGGGTTGGTGGCCATGAGCGTTCCGCAGGTGTCACCATGGTGTCCCCAGGATGGCTCTGCAGCCATGCCTGGGACATGCCGTGCCACCCACACTGTGCCACCCAAGCCATGCCGTGTCACCTGTGCCATGCCATGTCACCTGTGCCATGCTGTGCCATGCTGTGTCAGGTGTGCCATGCTGTGCTACATCTGCCGTGTCACCCATGCCATCCTGTGCCACCTGTGCCATGCCATATTGTGCTACCCATGCTGTGCCATGCTATGCCATGTCTGTTGTGCCACCTGTGCTGTGCCACCCATGCCATGCTGTGACACCTGTGCCACGCCATGTCCCCCATGCCATGCTGTGCCACTCACGCCGTGCTGTGTCACCTGTGGCATGCCACCCCTACTGTGCTGTGTCACCATGCTGTGCCATGTCCCTGTGCCATGCCATGTCCCCCATGTCACGCTGTGTCCCAGTGCCATGCTCTATCCCTGCCATGCCATGCCATCTGTGCCATGCCGTGTCCCTGTGCCATGCTGTGCAACCCATGCCATGCCGTGTCCCCGTCCCCGTGCCCTCACTTGGTCTGGATGTGGAAGCTGTTTGTTGTCCCCGTGTGCTCGAAGTCGTGGATGGCGGCGGCGAAGACGATGGCCAGGAGCTCGATCTCGGACAGGCAGTGCTGGGGACAGGGACGGTGACAGGGACAGGGACAGGGACGGTGACAGGGACAGGGACAGGGACGGTGACAGGGACAGGGACGGTGACAGGGACAGGGACAGGGACAGGGACAAGGGCGGGGACAGGGACGGGGACAGGGACAGGGACGGTGACAGGGACAGGGACAGGGACAGGGACAGGGACAGGGATGGGGACAGGGACGGGGATGGGACAGGGAAAGCGAGTCAGGGACAAGGATGGGGACAGGGCCACCTCCACCATGAGTGTGACACCCCAGGTGTGCCGTGACAACCACGTGGGGACAACGGGCAGCATGCGCGCCAGGTGCCATCCCACATGTGACAGTCAGATGGGGACAGTGGGGCACAGATGTGTGCCAGGCGCCACCAGGCATGTGACAACTGTGTAGGGACAGTGGGGCACAGACATATGCCAGGTGCCACCCCATTTGTGACAGCCGGATGGGGACAGTGGGGCACAGACATATGCCAGGTGCCACCACACATGTGACAGTTGTGCTGGGGACAATGGGGCACAGATGTGTGCCAGGTGTCACCATGTTACAGCTGTAGGGACAGTGGGGCACAGATGTGTGCCAGGTGCCACCAGACATGTGACAATTGTGCTGGGGACAGTGGGGCACAGACGTGCAAGGTGCCACCCCATTTGTGACAGCCAGATGGGGACAATTGGCACAGACATGTGCCAGGTGCCACCCCACATGTGACAACTGTGCACAGACCCATTCCAGGTGCCACCCATGCGTGTCCCCGGTGCCACCCTGGGGACATTCCCATGGCAAAGAGCAGCACCGGGCCATGGGGACAGGCGGGTTGCGCGGTGCCACCCTTGGGGACAGCCCCGTGTCCCCGTGTCCCCGTGTCCCCGTACCAGCATGCCGGTGCGCAGCAGGAAGCAGTGCACGGTCTGGGTGACGTCGGCCGCGTGCACCTGGTTGTGGTAGGGGTTCCGGAACTTTCCGTAGCCGCCTTCCAGCGCCTCCAGCAGCGACGTCAGGAACGCGCCGGGGATCTGTGGGGACATCGCGGTGACAGGGGGGGGACAGTCCCCGAGGGGCAGCTCGGGGGTCCTGGAGGGGAGTTGGGGGGTCCCGGGGTGGGTTTTGGGGGTGTTTTGGGGTTTTTTGGGGGGTGTTTTGGAGGATTTTGGATGTTGGGTCACAGCTTGAAGCGGCTGTTGAGGTTGTGAGGGGGATTTTGGGGGTATTTTTGGGGTATTTTGGGGCTCCATTCCCACCTTGAAGCAGCTGTTGATGTTGTGGAGGTTATTTTGGGATATTTTGGGGTATTTTTGGGGTGTTTTGGGGCTCCATTCCCACCTTGAAGCAGCTGTTGATGTTGTGGGGGGTATTTTGGGATATTTTGGGGTATTTTTGGGGTGTTTTGGGGCTCCATCCCCACCTTGAAGCGGTTGTTGATGTTGTGGAGGTTATTTTGGGATATTTTGGGGTATTTTTTGGGTGTTTTGGGGCTCCATCCCCACCTTGAAGCGGCTGTTGAGGTTGTGGCGGGTGAAGAGCTCGAACACCACCGTGCGCAGCGAGTGCTCCTCGGCCGCGCGGTGCAGCGAGAACACGTCAAAGCACCACTGGTCCAGGCCCTGGGGGACACGGGGACACCGCTGGGGACACCGGGGGACACGGGGGAGCCGGGGAATTCCAGGGGTGCCCAGCAATTCCGGGAATGCCCAGCAATTCCCAGTAAAGCCCCAGTGAAGTCCGTAATTCCCATTTATTCCCATTTATTCCCACTTATTCCTGGTTATTCCAATTGATTCCCAATGATTCCCATTGATTCCCAGATATCCCCATTAATTCCCAAATTCCCAGTAATTCCCAGAGATTTCCATTGATTCCCAGAGATTCCCAGAGATTCCCATTGATTCCCATTGATTCCCATTGATTCCCAGTTATTCCCATTGATTTCCAGATATCCCATTGATATCCCATTGATATCCCATTGATTCCCAGTTATTCCCATTGATTCCCAGTTATTCCCATTGATTTCCAGATATTCCATTGATATTCCATTGATATTCCATTGATATCCCATTGATTCCCATTGGTTCCCATTGATTCCTATTGATTCCTAGTTATTCCCATTGATTCCCATTGATATCCCATCGATTCCCAGTTATTCCCAGTGCCTCCCATTGGTTCCCAGTGCCTCCCAGTGGCTCCCAGCAGCCCCCCTTGGTTTTTTTTTTTTGGGGGGATTTTTTGGAGGTTATTTTTTGGTACCTTCAGGCAGTTGAGGACGGAGGAGGAGTAGCTCGGCCCCACGGCCGTGTACATCCGGCGGAACATCCTGGGGGGAGGCAGGGCTGGGGGGCCTGGGGGGCTTGGGACACCCCTGGGGACCCCCAAGGACTGGGGACCCACCTGAGGGCTGGGGACACCCCTGGGGACACCCCTGGGGACACCCCTGGGACTGGGGACAGAGCTGGGGACACACCTGGGGACCCCTCGGGGCTCCCCTGGGGATCCACCTTGATTCTAGGGACCCTCTTGGGTTTTGGGGACCACCTGAGGGCTGGGGACAGTCTCTGGGTTTGGGGGACCCCTCTGCTCTCAGCTCATCTCCCATACTGTCACATCCCTCCCAAGAAGTTCTGTCCCCACTGTGTCCCCTCCGTGCCCTGCTCAGTGTGTCCTTGTGTCCCCCATGCCCTCCTTGGTGTGTCCCCGTCCCCCCTGTGCCCTCTTGTCCCCACTGTGTCCCCCTCAGTGTGTCCCTGTCCCCTCTGCACCCTCCCTGTCCCCTCTGTGCCCATCTCGGAGTGTCCCTGTCCCCTCTGTGCCTTGCTCAGCGTGTCCCCCACACCCCCCTCACCGTGTCCCCGTCCCCCCCAACGCCCCCCTCGCCATGTCCCCAACCCCGCGTCCCCTCTGTCACCTCTCCACGAAGATGCCGGCCTGCACGGCGTGCACGATGCTGCGGAATTTGGGTTTCTCCTCGGCGCGGCGGCCCTTGGCCCGCGCCTGCTGCGTGAAGGTGGCGGCGAGCCAGTCGCGCACCTCGGAGGGCACGGCCGCGTCCGAGCCCATGTCCCGCAGCTCGTCCTCCGTGTCCAGCACCTGCCTGGGGGCACGGCGGCACTCAGCGCTGCCGTGCCCACCCCCGGCTGTCCCCCGGTGTCCCCTGGGTGTCCCCTGCCCACCTGGTCTCGTCGATGCACACGGCCTCGAGCAGCGACGCCGCGTACTCCAGGTTGCGCTTCAGCTCCTCCACGTTCACCTCGCCCGCCTCGAGCTGCTTGAGCAGGAAACGGAGCCTGGGGGGCACCGGGGGCGCCCCCGGCATGGGGGGGACAGAGTTAGGGACAGGGAGGGACAGGGGGCACCCCCGGGATGGGGGGACAGGGTTAGGGACAGTCAGGAACAGGGGGGACAGGGTTAGGGACAGCCGAAATGGGGTGGGACAGCGTTAGGGACAGGGAGGGACAGGGAGCACCCCTGGAATGGGGGGACAGGGTTAGGGAGCCCCGGCATGGGGGGCACAGGGTTAGGGACAACCAGAGACAGGGGGCACAGGGTTAGGGACCCCCGGAATGGGGTCACGGGGTTAGGGACAGGGGGGCACCCTCAGAATGGGGGGGGACAGGGTTAGGGACACCCAGGGACGGAGAGGCATGGGGGGCACCCCTGGAACAGGGCGGGGCCGCCAGGGACAGCCAGGGACAAGGGGACACCCCCGAAACGGGGGGACAGGGTTAGGGACCCCCGGAACGGGGGGCACAGGATTAGGGACAGGGAGGGACAGGGGGCACCCCTGGGATGGGGGGACAGGGTTAGGGAGCCCCGGCATGGGGGGGACAGGGTTAGGGACAGTCAGGGACAGGGGGGACAGGGTTAGGGACCCCCGGAACGGGGGGCACAGGGTTAAGGACAGCCAGGGACAGAGGGGACAGCGGGGACCCCCAGCAATGGGGGGGACAGGGTTAGGGACACCCAGGGACAGCAGGGACACAGAGTTAGGGACACCCGGGGACAGATGGGACCCCTGGCACGCGGGGGGGGGGCAGAGGGTTAGGGACCCCCAGGGACAGCCCCAGGGTGGGGACAGGGTGGCATTGACTCCCCCAGGAGAGTGGGGACAGCCCCCCCCAGGTTGGGGACAGGAGGGGGTCACAGGAAGGGGACAGGGAATTGGGAGATTCCTGTCTGGGGAGTGCCATGCCCATGGCACCACGACATGGGGTGGCACAGGTGGCACAGGGTGATACAGGTGGCATGGGGTGATACAGGTGGCATGGGGCGGCACAGTTGGCATGGGGTGGCACAGGTGGCAGAGGGTGATATAGGTGGCACAGGTGGCATGGGGTGGCGCAGGTGGCACAGGGTGATACAGGTGGCACGGGGGGTGGCACAGATGGCACGGGGGGGGCCCAGGGTGGTGACAGCGTGGGGACACGGGCGCTGCCACCGTGCCAGCACAAGGACACCGCTGTGGCCACCACAGCCACCGGAGCCACGCGCTGGGGAGGGGCCACCACGTCCCCCGGTCACGGCGACAGTGACGGTGACAGCGACAGCGAGGGGGGCCGGGGGGGGCACAGACGTCACCAGCGCCGCTGTGACCTTGGGGACGGCGATTGTCACCTTCCCGCGCCCCGCCACCCCCGTGGGGACCCTCAGAGACCCCCCTTGGGGACAGCCATCCCCTGAGCCCGCCGTGTCACTCGTGGGGACAAGGGACAGGGTCTGGCTGCGCCACCCCGCTAAGTGCCACCGCCTGGGCCACCTGCCACCACCTGGTGACCCCCATGTCCCCAGGGGTGACAGGGTGGCCTCGGGGACCCCCGGCACTGTCACCCCTGGGAATGGCGGGGTGGGGACACTGGGGGGGATCAGGAGGGGACAGCCCCCACTTTGGGGACGCACCTGTGGGAGCGACACGTGGGGACACACGTGTGACAGCCCGGGCGTGCCACAACCCCCCGTGCACACGCGTGTGTCACCCCCACAGTGTCACCCCCACAGTGTCACCCCCTTGTCCCCGGGCACGCTCAGGTGTGTCACACGCGGCCCAGGTGTGTCCCACGCGCGCGCCCCCCCCCGCCCGTGCCCTCCCCGTGTCCCACACGTGTCCCCACGCGTGTCCCCACGCACGTGACGCCCCCCGGGCCGCCCCCGCCCCACGGGGACCCCCCCCGGGCTCCGCACGTGCCGCAGGTGGGCGCGGGGCACGTGAGCGCCTGGCACAGGTGAGGGGGTGGCACCCCCGGCACCCCCCCCCCGAGGGCAGCGGTGGCACGGGGGTGGCACCTGCGGCACCTGCGCTGTCCCCGCAGGGCTGGGGACACCCCGGGGCCGCTGTCACCCCGCGGTGACACCCCCGGAGTGGCACACCAGGGGAGGGGACCCCGAGTCGGTCCCCAAAGGGGCCCAAAGGAGGCTTGGGGACACCCCGAGGGTCCCTGGGGACACCCCGAGGGTCCCTGGGGGCTTTTTGGGGTGAGGGTCTTAGAGGGGAATGGGGTGCCCAGAGTGGGGGGTCAGGGCTTGGTTGGGGTGGGATCCTCGGATGGGTCAGGGGTCTCGGTTTGGGGCTTGGGGGTCCCAATTTGGGGTTTAAAGGTCCCGGTTTGGGGGTCCCGGTTTGGGGTTTGGGGATCCCAATTTGCGGTTCAAGGGTCCCGGTTTGGGGTTTGAGGTATCCCAGTTTGGGGGTCCCAGTTTGGGGTTTGGGGGTCCCAGTTTGGGGTTTAAAGGTCCCGGTTTGGGGGTCCCAGTTTGGGGTTTGGGGGTCCCAGTTTGTGGTTCAGGGGTCCTGCTCTGGGGGGGATGTCTCTCTTTTGGGGGGATCTCTCTTTGGGGGTCCCCCCGGGGCTCTCTTTGGGGTTGGGGTCTCTCTCTGGGGTCTGGGGTCTCTCGTTGGGTCTGGGGTCTCCTCTGGGGTTTGGGGTCTCTCTTTGGGTTCAGGGTCTCTCTCTTTGGGTCTGGGGTCTCTCTCTGTGTTTGGGGGTCTCCCTTTGGGGTCTGGGGTCCCTCTTTGGGGTTGGACTCTCTCCCTTTGGGTTCGGGTTCTCTCTCTTTGGGGGCGTCTCTCTCTGGGTCTGGGGGCTCCCTTTTGGGTCTGGGGTCTCTCTGGGTGGGGGTCCCGCGGCCGGGGGTCACTCACAGCGCCCGCAGCTTGACCCAGACCTTCCTGCCGGGCACGGCCCTGGCGTCCAGCGGGGACGGGCACCCCCCGGCCGCGTCCAGCGCCGGCCGCTCCCGCTCCAGCCCCGGGAGGCTCCGCGGCGGCTCCATCGCCCCTGGGCACGATGGAGCCGCCGGTACCCCCCGGTACCGGTACCCCCCGGTACCTCCCGGTAGCCCCTCGGTCCCTCTGGTATCCCCTGGGCTCCTTCCCGGTCCCTCCGGTAGCCCCTCTGTTCCTCCGGTATCCCCCGGCTCCTTCCCGTAGCCCCCCGGTCCCTCCGGTAGCCCCCGGCTCCTTCCCGGTCCCTCCGGTAGCCCCTCGGTTCCTCCGGTATCCCCCGGCTCCTTCCCGTAGCCCCCCGGTCCCTCCGGTAGCCCCCGGTCCCTCCCGGTGCTTTCCGTAACCCCCCGGTCCCTCCGGTAGCCCCCGCTCCTTCCCGGTATCCCCGGCTCCTTCCCGCAGCCCGCCGGTTCCTCCCGGTAGCCCCCGCTTCTTCCCGGTTCCTCCCGGTCCCTCCCGGTCCCTCCCGTACCCCCCGCGCCTCCCCCGGCCCCGTTCGCCGGTGCCTCCCGTACCCCCGGAGCTGCCCCCGGGCCCCGTTCTCCGGTGCCTCCTGCGGGCCCCGGTAGCGGCCGCAGCCCCGGCGGGCGCCCCCCCGGCCCGGCCTCCCCCCGCCCCCCGGTAGCCGGCGGCTGCGCAGGCAGCACCGGAGCCAAGATGGATCCGGGCACCGGGGGTGGGAGCGGCGGCACGGGAGAACCGGGAGGGAGAGGCCGGGAACGGAGAAGCGGGAGGGAGAGCCGAGAATGGGGAAACCGGGAGGGGAGAACCGGGAGGGAGAGCCGGGAACGGAGGACGGGGATGGGGGAACCGGGAGGGGAGAACCGGGGATGGAGAGCCGCGGTGGGAGAACCGGGAACGGAGAACCGGGGAGGGAGAACCGGAGGGAAGCGGGGGAGAAGGAGCGGGGATGGCAGCGCCGGCACCGGGGATGCTGCGCGCTCCTACCGGGGGATGCTCGGCCGGTGCCGCCGGTGCCGCCGGTGTCGCCCAGCCCCGGTGTCGCCGCTCGCGGTGCCCGCGGCCGCCGGCGCTGCCTCCGCCGCCCGGGGCTCGCCGCAACTTTCCCCGAGGCGGCCCCGGCACCGGCACCGGCACCGGCGGGCGGGGCGGGGCGGGGGGAGCCGGGGGCGGGGGCCGGGACCGGGGGGGTCCGCCCAGCCCCGCGCGGCGCCGGGACCCCCGGGGGAACGGGGGAGGGGGCGATGCCCCGGGACCCTCCCGAGAGACCCCCGGGACCCCCCCAAGGGACCCCCGGGGGAACGGGGGAGGGGGCGATGCCCCGGGACCCCCCCCGAGAGACCCCCGGAACCCCCCCGAGAGACCCCCGGGGGAACGGGGGAGGGGGCGATGCCCCGGGACCCCCCAAGGGACCCCCGGGACCCCCGAGAGACCCCCGGGACCCCCAGGGGAACGCGGGGGAGGGGGCGATGCCCCGGGACCCCCCCAAGGAAGAGAGGGACCCCCGATCCCCCAGAGCGACCCCCGGGACCCCCCCAAGGGACCCCCAGGATCCCCCCGGGGTTGTGCCCCAACCGGGGGGACCCCAAAACCTCCTGAAGATGGGGGGGGGGGGGTCAGGACCCCCGGGATCCGCGGGGCAAATGGGGAAGGGGAGATGCCCCGGGACCCCCGGGGGGGTTGTGGGGGCGCCCCTGGGTTTGGGAGGGGTCAGAGCCCCCCGCGACCCCCCCTGTGCGACCCCCGGCCCCGTCCATCCCCGGCTGGTCCCTTTGTGTCCCCTTTGTGTCCCCGCTGTCCCCTCCCCTGGGGGGTCAGCAGCCCCCTCCCCATTATTGTGGGTCCTCACCTGGGCTGGGGGGAGCACCTGGAGCTGGAGGGGACCCCCCCACACCCCCCGCCCCCCACTCTGAGCGCCCCCAGACCCTCCCTGGAGCCCCTCGGGGGCGCTGCTGGACCGGGGGGCTCAGGGGTGACCCAGGGGGGGCTCAGGGCTGACCCGGGGGGGTCTCGGGGCTGACCCGGGGGGGCTCAGGGGTGACCCGGGGGGGGCTCAGGGCTGACCCGGGGGGCTCAGGGGTGACTCGGGGGGCTCAGGGGTGACCCGGGGGGGGCTCAGGGCTGACCCGGGGGGGGTGTCGGGGCTGACCCGGGGGGCTCAGGGCTGACCCGGGGGGCTCAGGGGTGACCCGGGGGGGGCTCAGGGCTGACCCGGGGGGGGTGTCGGGGCTGACCCGGGGGGCTCAGGGGTGACCCGGGGGGCTCAGGGGTGACCCGGGGGGGGCTCAGGGCTGACCCGGGGGGCTCAGGGGTGACCCGGGGGGCTCAGGGGTGACCCAGGGGGGGCTCAGGGCTGACCCGGGGGGGGTGTCGGGGCTGACCCGGGGGGGGCTCAGGGGTGACCCGGGGGGGGTCTCGGGGCTAGGTCAGGGGGGGTTTTGGGGTGCGGCGACCTCAGGACCGTTCCGGGGGGGTCTCACAGATGGTCCGGGGGGGTCTCAGGGATGATTGGGGGGGGGGTCTCAGGCAGGTTCAGGGAGGGTTTTGGGGTGCGGGAACCTCAGGGATGGCACCGGGGGGGTTTCAAAGATGGTCTGGGGGGTCTTGGGCCGCCCCGGGGGGGTCTCAGCCTGACCCGGGGGGGTTTGGGGGTGCGGGGACCTCAGGACCCTTCCAGGGGGGTCTCACAGATGGTCTGGGGGGGTCTCGGGGTTGACCCGGGGGGGTCTCAGGGCCGGTCCAGGGGGGTTTGGGGGTGCAGGGGCCTCAGGACCGGCCCGGGGGGGTCTCAGGGCTGGCCGGGGGGGTCTCACAGATGGTCGGGGGGGGTCATGGGGACGGCCCGGGGGGGTCTCAGGCTGGCCTGGGGGGGATTTGGGGTACAGGAACCTGAGGGATGGCCCAGGGGGGGTCTCAAGGCTGACTGGGGGGGGGTCTCAGAGATGGTCTGGGAGGGGTCTTGGGCGGGCCCGGGGGAATTTTTGGGGTCCGAGGACCTCGGGGTCGGCCCGGGGGGGGGTCTCAGACTGGTCTGGGGAGGGGTCTCAGCCATCCCCGGGGGGTTTCGGGGTTCGGGGACCCCATGGCTGACCTGGGGAGGGTCTCGGGGCTGACTGGGGAGGGGTCTCAGCCATCCCCGGGGGGGTTTCGGGGTTCGGGCCCCCCCCGCCGCCTCCCCGCACGTTCCCAGCAGCGCTGATCATCATCAGCCTTTATGTAACGCCGTGGGTGGGAGCAGCGCCCACCTCGGCACCGCGGGGATGGGGGGGGGGGCCAGGTGAATCCCCCCCCCAACCCTGGGTGCGCCCCCACCCCGGGGCGCCCCCCCCGAGCCCGCCTCAAAAGGATTTCGGGGGTGCTCAAAGCGATTTTGGGGTTCTCGAGCTGATTTCGGGCGTCTCCGACTCATTTCGGATAAACTCGGGGGGGCCCCAGAGTGATTTTGGGGGTCCTCAATGTGATTTTGGGGGTCCTCAAAGTGATTTTGGGGGTCATCAATGTGATTTTGGGGGTCATCAAAGTGACTTTGGGGGTCATCAAAGTGATTTTGGGTTTCTCGAACTCATTTTAGGGGTCCCAGACTCATTTCAGGGGTCTCCAACTCATTTTGGGGGTCTCAAACACATTTGGGGCTTCTCAAACAGATTTGGGGATCCTCGAATTGATTTCAGGCGTCTCCAGTTAAACTCGGGGGTCCTCAATGTGATTTTGGGGGTCCTCAAAGTGATTTTGGGGGTCATCAAAGTGACTTTGGGTTTCTCGAACTGATTTCAGGGGTCTCAAAATTATTTTGGGGGTCTCAAACACATTTGGAGGTTCTCAAACTGATTTGGGCATCCTCGGACAGATTTTAGGGGTCTCAAATTCATTTTGGGGTCTTCAAATAAACTCGGGGGTCCTCAAAGTGATTTTGGGGTTCTCAAATTGATTTGGGGTCCTCAAACTTATTTCAGGCGTCCCAAACTCATTTTGGGGTTCTCAACTTGGTTTGGGGATCCTCGAACTGGTTTTAGGGGTCTCAGACTCATTTTGGGGGTCCCAAACTCATTTTGGGCTGCTCAAGTCGATTTGGGGATCCTCGAACCGATTTCAGGGGTCCCAAAGTCATTTTGGGGGTCTCCAACTCATTTTGGGGGTCTCAAACTGATCTGGGGATCCTTGAACTGATTTCAGGGGTCCTAAATTCATTTTTGAGGCCCCAAACTCATTTTGGGGTTCTCAAACTGATTTGGGGGACCCTCACACTGATTTCAGGGATCCTGAAGCGATTTTGGGGGCCCCAAACTCATTTCGGGGTTCTCCCACCCATTTCGGGGGTCTCAAAACTCATTTTTGGGGGTCTCCAACTCATTTTGGGGCCCCTCAAACCAACCTTAGAGCCCCCAAATCTCTTTGTGCTCCTTTTGGGTTCCCCCCCCGCTCATTTTGGGGCTCCCCGGCCGCATTTCGGGGTTTGATGAAAACCCCGAATTTTCACTTTTTTTACGGTGGAACTTTGGAGGGGGGGGGGAGGGGCAGAGTTTTGGGGTGGGGGCGGCCCCGGGGGGGCCCCGTGGGCGGGGCCGGGTGGGCGCGCGCGAGACAAAAGCGGGGGGGGGGGGGGGGGTCGGGAACGCTCGTGATTGACGAGCCCGAAATAAACGGGAATCAATGGGAATAAATGGAATTAAAGGGAATTAAAGGGAATTAAAGGGAATTAAAGCCGTGCCGGGAGCGGGGAGGGGGCGGCCGAGCCCCTGGGGAGCGCGGGGGGGGGCACAGGGGGGGTCGCTCCGGGGTCGTTCCGCACCTCCCTGCTCAAGGGGGGGTTCATTTGGAATTTTTGGGTTTTTTTTCCTTTTATTTTTGGGGTTATTTCCCCTTTTTCTGGGTTTTTTTTCCTTTTATTTTTGGGGTTTTTTTTCCTTTTATTTTTGGGGTTTTTTTCCCCCTTTTTTCTGGGTTTTTTTTCCTTTTGTTTTTGGGGTTTTTGGCGGGGGGGTCGTTCCGCACCTCCCTGCTCAAGGGGGGGGTGATTTGGAATTTTTGGGGATTTTTCCTTTTATTTTTGGGGTTTTTTTCCCCCTTTGTCTGGTTTTTTTTTCCTTTTATTTTTGGGTTTTTTTTCCTTTTATTTTTGGGGGTTATTTCCCCTTTTTCTGGTGTTTTTTTCCTTTTATTTTTGGGGTTTTTTTCCTTTTATTTTTGGGGTTATTTCCCCTTTTTCTGGGTTTTTTTTTTCCTTTTATTTTTGGGTTTTTTTCCTTTTATTTTTGGGGGGGTTTTCCCCCTTTTTCTGTTTTTTTTTTTTTTTTTCCTTTTATTTCTGGGGTTTTTTTCCTTTTATTTTTGGGGGGTTTTTCCCCCTTTTTCTGGTTTTATTTTTCCTTTTATTTTGGGATTTTTTTTTCCTTTTGTTTTTGGGGTTTTTGGCGGGGGGGTCGTTCCGCACCTCCCTGCTCAAGGGGGGGTTGATTTGGAATTTTTGGGGTTTTTTCCCCCTTTTTCTGGGTTTTTTTCTTTTATTTTTGGAGGGGGTTTTCCCTTTTTCTGGGGTTTTTTTCCTTTTATTTTTGGGTTTTTTTCCTTTTGTTTTTTAGGGGTTTTTTGGCGGGGGGGTCGTTCCGCACCTCCCGCTGCTCGGGGGGAACCTGATTTGGAATTTTTGGGGTTTTTTGGGGGGTTTTGGGGGTTTTTCTTTTTAATTTTTGGGGGTGTTTTCGCTTTTATTTTTGGGGGTTTTTTTCCTTTTATTTTTGGGGGTTTTTCCTTTTATTTTGGGATTTTTTTTTTCCTTTTGTTTTTGGGGTTTTTTGGCGGGGGGGATCATTCCGCACCTCCCGCTGCTCAGAGTGGTTTGATTTTCATTTTTGGGGTATTTTTGGTTTTGGGGTTTTTTGGCAGGGGGGGGGGTCGTTCTGGGGTCGTCTCGCTGCTCAGGGGGGTTTGATTTTCATTTTTGAGGTTTTTTCCTTTTATTTTGGGGGTTTTTTGGCGGGGGGGGTCGTTCTGCACCTTCCGCTGCTCTGGGGGGGGGGGGCTGATTTTCATTTTTGAGGTTTTTTCCTTTTTGTTTGTGGTGTTTTTTTGACGGAGGTGTCACTCCGGGGTCGTTCCACCCCTCCCTGCTCAGGGGAGGCTGATTTTCATTTTTGGGGTTTTTTCCTTTTTGTTTTTGGAATTTTTGGGTTTTTTTTCCTTTTATTTTTGGGGTTTTTCTGGCGGGGGGGGTCGTTCCGCACCTCCCGCTGCTCGGGGAGGTTTGATTTTCATTTTGGGGGTTTTTTCCCTTTGGTTTTTGGGTTTTTTTCGGCGGGGGGTCGCTCCGGGGTCGTTCCCCCCTTCCTGCTCATGGGGGGTTTAATTTTCATTTTTGGAGATTTTTCCTTTGGTTTTTTGGTTTTTTCTTTTTTTTTTTTTTTTTGTTTTAACGCGATTTTTGCCGGGCGCTTTTTGGGCCGGGTTTTTGGGGGGGGGTCTCGGTCCCGCGGGGGGCCTCGGGGGGGGCTCGGCGGGCGCTGCCGCCGCTGCCGGTGACTCATCCCGGAGCCGCCGCCGTGCGCGGAATGGCAACGGGAGGGGAACCGAGCCGGGCACGGGAGGGGGACCGAAAATACCCGGGGGGGAAAAAAAAATAAAATTTAAAAAAAAAAAAAATTCAAAAATAAAAAATAAAATATAAAATATAAAATATAAAATATAAAATATAAAATATAAAATGTAAAATGTAAAATATAAAATATAAAATATAAAATATAAAATATAAAATATAAAATATAAAATATAAAATATAAAATATAAAATATAAAATATAAAATATAAAATAAAATAAAATATAAAATTAAAATAAAATAAAATATAAAATATAAAATTTAATAAAATATAAAATATAAAATAAAATAAAATAAAATATAAAGTATAAAATATAAAATATAACATATAAAATATAAAACATAAAATATAAAATAAAAAATGAAATAAAATAAAATAAAACATAAAATTAAAAAAATAAAATTAAAAATAAAATAAAATAAAATAAAATAAAATAAATAAAATAAAATAAAATAAAATAAAATAAAATAAAATAAAATAAAATAAAATAAAATAAATTAAAATAAAATACCCGGAGGGGCATGGGGAGAGCGGGAACGGGGCTGGCAACGAGCGGCGGGAGGGAAACTGAGGCACGGCCCCGGCGGGAGGGAGCGGGAGCGGAACGGGGGGAAAATCCCGAGGGGAATCGGGGGGGGCGACGCGTTCTGAACCCCCCCGGACATCCCCGGACATCTCCGGACACCCCAGGACGGCCCCAAAGCCCCCCGAGGGTCCCGGAACGCCCCCGGGGGGGTCCCAAGGGGAGCAACCCCAATAACGGCCGAGAGGCGAATTCGGGGTGAGAAGCGGATTTTAGTGGCAGCGGCGGCAGCGGGGGGACAGCGAGGGACAACTGGGGACATTTGGGGACACTTGGGGACACTTGGGGACACTTGGGGACAGGGTGGGGGCAGCCAGTGGTGGGGGGGGGGCGGTGAGGGGAGAGTTTGGGGGTCTCGGAGGGACGGGGGGGACCAGGAAGGGATTTTGAGGGACAGGGAGGGGATTTGGGGTCGGGGGTCCTGCGGGTGAGTTGGGGAATTTGGGGAGGAGATCTGGGGGTCCTGGGAGGAACAGGGTTTGGGATTTGGGGGTCGTGGGGTGACAGAGAGGGGGATTTGGGGTCGGGGGTCCTGGCGGGTGGGTGGGTTGAAGAATTTGGGGAGGGGCACGGGGATCGGGCAGGGATCTCGGGGGTGGAACAAGGGGGGTCCCGATGCTGCTCGGACAGGGGTCCTGCTCAGTGCGGGGGGTTCCGGCCAGGGGTCCTGGGGGTCCCGGGGGCCCCGGTCAGTGCTGGGGGGCCCGGCCGGGGGTCCCGGGGGTCCCGGGGGTCCCGATCAGTGCTGGGGGTTCCGGCCGGGGGGCTCCCGGCACACCTGGCGGAAGGCGTTGCGCAGCAGCACGTATGGGAAGCAGCTCTCCAGCATGTCCAGCGTCAGGAAGGACGACTCGGCCACGATCTTTGGGGTGGGGGGCACCCATAAACACCCATCAGCACCCATTGGCACCCATCGGGACCCATTGGCACCCATCGGGGCCCATTGGCACCCATCGGCACCCATCGGCACCCATAAACACCCACCAGCACCCATTGGCACCCATCGGCGCCCATTGGCACCCATCATGACCCATCAGCGCCCCCCCACTCCTGCCGACCCCCCCTGCAGCTCCCCCGGCCCGGCTCAGGGTGAAATATTTGCAATATTTGCAATATTTGCAATATTTGCATTGAAATCGCTCCGGGCGCCAGGCGTCCCAGGTGTCCCATGTCCCCAGGTGTCACGCCCGGGTGTCCCCCTCATGTCCCCCCCAGGTGTCCCCCCCTAGGTGTCCACAGGTTCCCCCCATGCCCCCCCCAGGGGTCTCCCGTATCCCAGTTGTCGCCCCAGGTGTCACAGGTGTCTCCACCAGGCGTCCCCATGTCCCTCCCAGGTGTCCCCATCAGGTGTCCCCAGGTGTCCCCCCAGGTGTCCCCCCCAGGTGTCCCCCCAGGTGTCCCCATCAGGTGTCCCCAGGTGTCCCCATCAGGTGTCCCCAGGTGTCCCCATCAGGTGTCCCCAGGTGTCCCCCCAGGTGTCCCCATGTCCCCATCAGGTGTCCCCGGGTGTCCCCCCAGGTGTCCCCCCAGGTGTCCCCATCAGGTGTCCCCAGGTGTCCCCCCAGGTGTCCCCCCAGGTGTCCCCATCAGGTGTCCCCAGGTGTCCCCAGGTGTCCCCCCAGGTGTCCCCCCCAGGTGTCCCCCCAGGTGTCCCCATCAGGTGTCCCCAGGTGTCCCCAGGTGTCCCCCCAGGTGTCCCCATGTCCCCACCAGGTGCAGCAGCAGCACGATCGAGTCCTGGTTCCGCAGCCGCGCCTTGTCCGGCTCCTGGGCCAGCTGCAGGAGGCTGCTGGAGGCCAGCTGGGGACACAGGGGACAATGGGGGGACAGTGACAGGGACAGGGGGACAGCAGGGACAGCCACAGGGACAGCAGGGACAGCGGGGACAGTTGGGGACAGCGGGGACAGGGTCGAGGACAGGGTCAGTCAAGGAGAGCAGGGACAGAACCAGCCCAGAGGGGACAGGGCCAGCCCCAGGGAGGGGACAGTGCCACCCCAGAGGGGACAGGGCCAGCCCCGAGGAAGGCACAGGGACAGAGCCAGCCCCAGGGAGGGGACAGGGGCAGTGCCAGCCCAGAGGGGACAATGCTGGCCCAGTGGGGACAGGGCCAGGGTCAGGGACAGGGCCAGCCCGGAGGGGACAGGTGCCAGCCCCAGGAGGGGACAGTGCCAGCCCAGAGGGGACAAGGACAGTGCCAGCCCCAGGAGGGCACAGGGACAGTGCCAGCCCCAGGGAGGGGACAGTGCCACCCCAGAGGGGACAGTGCCATGCCAGGCTCACCAGCAGGAACTCCTTGAGGTGCGTCTCGATGTTCTTGCTGTGCACGGTGAAGAGCGCGGCCGAGAGCTGCACGATGGCCTTGGCCAGGCAGTGCACGTTGTTGTTGTGGCCTGGGGACACCGCGGGGACATCGGGGGGACACGGGGTGGGAGTCGGTGAAGGGGGGGACACGGGAAAATTGGGGATTCGGGAAGGCTGGGGACATGGGAAGGGCTTGGGGACACGGAAAGGTGTTGGGGACACTCAAATGTTGGGGACGCAGGAAGGTGATGGGGATACGGGAATGCTGGGGACAACCCAGAGTCTCCACAGTGCCACCTCCCTTGGTGACAGTCGTGGTGTCCCCCCAAACCTTCTGCTGTGACAATGAGACAGTGAGAACTGCCAGCATGGGGACATGGGGACACACAGAGGGACATGGGGACACACAGGGACATGGGGACAGGGGACATGGGGACATGAGGACACAGGGGCGCAAGGGACACTGGGGACACTGGGGACACTGGGGACAGGGGGACATGGGGACACACAGAGAGACCCTAGGGACATAGGGACATGCGGACAGGGGACATGGGGACACAGGGGACATGGGGACACAAAGGGACACAGGGGACACAAAGGGGACACAAAGGGACACAGGGCACACGGCCCCCCTCACCGTCCAGCTCGGGGTTGTAGAGGGACGCGGGGTCAGCTGCCAGCAGGGGCAGGGACACGGCCACGAACACCAGGAGCAGACAGGACACCTTGTAATCCTCCTCGGGGGACACGGCCTCTGCCGAGGGGACAGCGCGGTGACAGCGCCACCCAAGAGGTGACAGCGCCACTCGGAAGGTGACAGCGCCACCCGGGCTGTGACAGTGCCACCAGGGCAGTGACAGTGCCACCCGGGAGGTGACAGTGCCACCCCACGGTGACAGCTCCACCCAGGAGGGGACAGCGCCACCCTGGAGGTGACAGCACCACCCGGGAGGTGACAGCGCCACCCGCGGTGTCCCCAGACCCCCCGCACCTGTCCTGTGCCCCGCCAGGGCCGTGACCAGCGCCGGGTCCACCTCGCACGGGACCCCCGCGGCCGAGGCCAGCTCGAAGATGCTCAGGGTGACCTGGGGACAGGGGGACAGGGTCACGCGGTGTCACGCGGTGTCACGCGGTGTCACAATGCCAGCTCCCCCCCGTGTCCCTGTCCCCACCTGGATGTCGGTGTCCGGGGTCACCACGTCCGCCAGGCACTCGATGGGGCCCATCAGGAACGGGCAGTGCTGGGAAAACACCTGGGGGGGCGGGCAGGGGGTCAGGGGGTCCTGGGCCCCAAATGGGGGGTGCTGGGACCCCAAAATGGGGGGGTCATATGTCCCCAAATGGGGATCCTGTGTCCCCAAATGAGGGGGGTCCTGGGTCCCCAAATGGGTGTCCTGGAGGGATCCCAGGCTCTGGGGGTGTCCTGGGGGGGGGATCCCAGGGTCTGGGGGTGCCTCAGGGGTGTCCCAGGGTCTGGGGGTTCCCCGGGGGGGTCCCACGGGGGTCCCACCTCCCGCAGGCCCTGCTGGGCCATGGCGCGGAAGCTCAGGATCTCCCCGATGATGGTCATGCGCTTCAGGACGTTCTCGGCCGCTGCGGGGACACGTGGGGGACAGCGGGGTGACACGGGTGACACCCCTGTGTGCCACCCTCCGTGTGTCACCCCCTGTGTCACCCCCTGTGCCACTCACAGCTCAGGCGGGGCAGCAGCGCCGGCCTCTGCTCGGCCCGGCAGCAGCGCAGCTGCACCAGCGTGTCCATGTTCTCCACCACCAGCTTCTGTGGGGACATGGGGACACCACTGGGGACACTGGGGACACTGGGGATGCTGGGGACATTGGGGATACTGGGGACAGTGGGGACAGTGGGGACATTGGGGACACTGGGGACATTGAGGGACCTGGCATCTCCCACCATTCCAAGGGGCAGGCAGGTACAGGGTTGGGGTGGCACTAGGATGTGTCCCCTGTCCCTGTCCCCAGCCCCTGTCCCTGTCCCCTGTCCCCAGCCCCTGTCCCTGTCCCCTGTCGCCATCCGCTGTCCCTGTCCCCGTACCTTCAGCTCTGTCACCTGGGACCCCACGTGCCACATCAGGTTCTCGCTCAGGAACCTCATCCCGTAGGGCCCGATGAGCTCCGCCAGCGCCCGCATCTCTGCAGAGGGGACAGGTGGGGACAGGTGGGGACACTGGGGGGACAGGAGGTGACAGCCACCCCTCCAAGCCCCCCCAGCCCACCTGAGACGTCGGAGAACTCGGCGGCGCTGAACGGGGGCTGCTCCTCGCGGGGCACCGTGGTGAAGGCCTGGAGGGCTGGGGACAGGAGCACGGCCCCGGTGCTGGCCTGGCGCAGCAGCGCCTCCAGGTACCTGTGGGGACACCGCTGTCACCTGCGGCACTGTCACCCGTCACCTATGGCAGTGTCATCCTGGGCAGTGTCACCTATGGGACTGTCACCTATGGCACTGTCACCCATAGCAATGTCAGCCATGGCAAGGTCACCCATGGCAATTCCACCCATATCCGTGCTGCCACCACCCTGTCCCCCTGTCCCCCTGCCCTGTGGTGACCCTGTCCTCATGGTCCGTCCCCCCCCCCCATGCAGTGACCCTGCCACCCCGTCCCTGTCCCCTCCATGGTGTCACTGACCAGTCGGTGTAGATGGCGGTCAGCGTGGGCTGCCCGCTGCCTGCCCCATGTCCCCATGTCCCCATGTCCCCATGTCCCCATGTCCCCATTGGTGTCACTGACCAGTCGGTGTAGATGGCAGTCACAGTGACCTGTCCCCAGCCCCTATGGGTGACCCTGTCCCCATGTCCCCATGTCCCCATTGGTGTCACTGACCAGTCGGCGTAGATGGCCATCAGCGTGGGCTGCTCGCTGCCTGTCCCATGTCCCCATGTCCCCAGCCCTTGGTGTCACTGACCAGTCGGTGTAGATGGCGGTCACAGTGACCCTGTCCCCATGTCTCCGTTGGCACCTTTTACGACAGTAGCGCTTTACGGCAGTATT
Organism: Ammospiza caudacuta; assembly: GCF_027887145.1. Classification (NCBI taxonomy): domain Eukaryota; kingdom Metazoa; phylum Chordata; class Aves; order Passeriformes; family Passerellidae; genus Ammospiza; species Ammospiza caudacuta. The sequence continues at coordinate 4,676,012 of NC_080623.1, forward strand.
TACGACAGTCGCGCTTTACGGCACCCTTTACGACAGTCGCGTTTTATGGCACCCTTTACGACAGTAGCGCTTTACGGCTGTCCCCATGTCCCCTCCATGGTGTCACTGACCAGTCGGTGTAGATGGCGGTCAGCATGGGCTGCCCGCTGCCTGCCCCCGTGTCCCCATGTCCCCACGGTGTCACTGACCAGTTGGTGTAGATGGCGGTCAGCGTGGGCTGCCCGCTGCCTGTCCCCATGTCCCCCTGTCCCCGTGTCCCCATGTCCCCACAGTGTCACTGACCAGTCGGTGTAGATGGCGGTCAGCGTGGGCTGCCCGCTGCCTGTCCCACAGTGACCCTGCCACCCTGTCCCCATGTCCCCAGCCCCTATGGGTGACCCTGTCCCCATGTCCCCACGGTGTCACTGACCAGTTGGTGTAGATGGCGGTCAGCGTGGGCTGCCCGCTGCCTGTCCCCATGTCCCCCTGTCCCCGTGTCCCCATGTCCCCACAGTGTCACTGACCAGTCGGTGTAGATGGCGGTCAGCGTGGGCTGCCCGCTGCCGTCGCGGGGGTGGCTCTGCTGCAGCAGCACCGTCCGCAGCAGCCGCGCCGTGTCCAGGGCCACCAGGTGTCCCAGGCGCTGCACCAGCCCCATGTAGGCGCCCAGCCCCGCCAGCACCTCCGAGGGCCGCGCCACCTCCTGCGAGGCCTGGCTGTACCCGGCCATGGCCACGATGGCCCTGCGGGGACATGGGGACCGTGAGGGACGCGCAGGGTGTCCCCTCGGCCCTGCGTGTCCCCGGTGTGTGCTCAGCGTGTCCTCTCAGCCCTGCGTGTCCCCAGTGTGTCCCCTCGGCCCCATGTGTCCCCAGCGTGTCTCATCAACCCAGCATGTCCCCTTGGCCCTACATGTCCCCAGTGTGTCCCCAGCTTGTCCCTGGCGTGTCCCCTTGGCCCTACATGTCCCCAGTGTGTCCCCAGCTTGTCCCTGGCGTGTCCCCTTGGCCCTACATGTCCCCAGTGTGTCCCCAGCTTGTCCCTGGCGTGTCCCCTTGGCCCTACATGTCCCCAGTGTGTCCCCAGCTTGTCCCTGGCGTGTCCCCTTGGCCCTACATGTCCCCAGTGTGTCCCCTCGGTCCCACATGTCCCCGGCATGTCTGCGGCGTGTTCAAAGTGTGTCCCCTCAGTCCCATGTGTCCCCAATGTGTCCCCTCGGCCCCACGTTGCCCCCTCAGCCCTACATGTCCCCTCGGCCCCACGTGTCCCCAGCATGGCCCCAGCATGGCCCCAGCGTGTCCCCTAGCCCCCCCATGTCCCCTTGGCCCTGTGTGGCCCCAGTGTGTCCCCTCAGCTGCCCGTGTCCCCTCAGCCCGGCATGTCCCCAGCATGTCTCCGGCATGTCCCCAGCGTGTCCCCACAGCCCCATGTGTCCCCTTGGCCCCACGTGTCCCACTCAGCCCCACGTGTCCCCACTTGGTCAGGCGCGCCTCCAGGTGGCTGCTCAGGTACTCGGCCGGTGTCACCGTGTGCCCGAAGACGGTGAAGTTTGGGACGTGGTTGAGGCTCAGGGACAGCTCGGCCAGGGTCAGGTGCAGCTTGTCCATGCTGGGGGACAGTCATGGTGTGACCCCGTGGGGACAATCCATGGGGACAATCACGGTGTGACCCCGTCGGGACAATCACACAATGTCCCCACGCCACACCCAAGCTCTGGTGGCTTCAGGTGAGCTCCTGAAGACTCCAGAGGCCACCAAGACCCCAAAGGCCACCAAGAGCCCAAAGGTCCTGGAGACCCCAAAGGCCACCAAGAACTCAAAGGTCCTGAAGACCCCAGAGGCCACCAAGACCCCAAAGGCCACCAAGACCCCAAAGGTCCTGGAGACCCCAGAGGCCACCAAGAGCCCAAAGGTCCTGGAGACCCCAAAGGCCACCAAGACCTCAAAGGCCACCAAGAGCCCAAAGGTCCTGAAGCCCCCCAAATCCACTGAGCCCCCCGAGGTTCTGAAGCCCCCAAAGGCACTGAGCCCCCAGAGGTTCTGGAGACCACCAAAGTCCTCAGAACCGTGACCCCGTGGGGACAGTCCCTCCCCCGGGTGGCGCTCACTTGGTGGTCAGGGTCCGGTCCCGCCGGTGGCTCTCTGTCCCCGGTTTGTCCCTTTGGGGGTCCCCCTTACGTGGCAGCTGCTTCGGGGTTTTCTTGACGCGGGCTCTGCTGATGGTGGCTGCACAGTGCTTGGGGAGGAGCTGCGGGGCGGGGACAGGGGCGTGGGGACATGGGGACATGGGGACAGGGTCATGGGGACACCCCAAACAGGGCCACCATGGCCACAGGCCACCATCCCCAAGGGCTGGGTCAGGGCATGTCCCACCAGGTTCGGCCCCCATGGAGGAACTTCCCCATCCTGAGGGTTTGGTGGGGACAGGGGGATGAGGGGACAGAGAGGCCATGGAGAGCCTGATGGCCACAGAGACCCCAGAGGTTCTAGAGACCCCAAAGGCCACAGAGATCCTCAAGCTGATGGAGACCTCGAGGTGGTGGAGACCCCAAAAGGCAGAGGGATCCTGAAGGTGTGGAGACCCCAAAGGCCAGTGAACCCCCAAAGGTGCTGGAGCCTCCAGAGGTTCTGGAGTCCCTAAAGGTCCTGGAGCCCCCAAAGTCCACCAAGACCCCAAAGATCATGAAACCCCCAAAAGTCCTGGAGACCCCAAAGGTCCTGGAGATCTCAAAGGCCACCAAGATCCCAAAGGTCCTGAAGACCCCAAAGTCCACTTACACCTTAAAGGTCCTGAAACCCCCAAAAGTCCTGGAGACCCCCAAAGGTCCTGGAGACCCCAAAGGCCACCAAGACCCCAAAGACCCTGAAGGCCCCAAGGGTCACCAATCCCTCTAAAAGTCCCAGACCCCCCGGACTCCCCCGAGCCCCCCAGAGGTCCCAGACGCCCCCAGATTCCCCCAGACCCCCAGACCCCCAGACCTGCTGGCTCAGGTTGTGCTGCTCGGCGCAGGCGTCCAGGACGCAGCCGCTGCCCACGCGCGCCAGCTCCTCCAGGAACTTGTGGCACAGCCCCAGCGCCGCCGCCTCCAGCTGGGGGTACTGGGGGGACACGGCACCCCTCAGAGCTGGGGACAGGGCTGGGGGACCCCCCAAACCCCCCCCCCAGGGTGTCACCCACCTCCTCGGGGCACATGGGGTGCTGGCAGCGCGAGAAGTGGGCGCAGAGCAGGGGGAAGGCGATGGCGAAACGCAGCATGGACGGCTCGTCCAGCGTCTGCGCGAACATCCGCTCCAGGGGACGGGGGTAGAAACTGGGGACAGGGACACAGATGGGGACAGGGATGGGGACAGGGGACACCGAGAACATCCGCTCCAGGGGACGGGGGTAGAAACTGGGGACAGGGACACAGATGGGGACAGGGACACAGAGGGGGACAGGGACAGGGCCAGCAGGGTCAGGGACACTGAGAACATCTGCTCCAGGGGACGGGGGTAGAAACTGGGGGCAGGGACACAGATGGGGACAGGGACACAGATGGGGACAAGGACAGGGTCAGCAGGGACAGGGATGGGGACAGGGATGGGGACAGGGATGGGGACAGGGGACACTGAGAACATCCACTCCAGGGGACGGGGATAGAAACTGGGGACAGGGACACAGATGGGGACAGGGATGGGGACAGGGGACACCGAGAACATCCGCTCCAGGGGACGGGGATAGAAACTGGGGACAGGAGGGGACAGGGATGGGGACAGGGATGGAGACGGGGACAGGGACAGGGACGGGGACAGGGACAGGGGCTCACCAGAGGTGGGACAGGTCGGAAGTCTCGTCCAGCAGCTCCTCGGGCCGGTCCAGCAGGCGCGTGTGGAACACCACCAGGCTCATGGCACGGCCAACGTCACCGTTGGAGCTCAGCGGCAGCGCGGCCTTGGCCACACTCGTGTAGGCCTGGGACAGCCAGGGGACAGCCGTGGGGACAGGGACATGGGGACAGCCATGGGGACAGCCATGGGGACAGCATCAGGGTCAGGGGGACAAAGATGGGGACAGGGAAAGGGACAGCAGGGATGGGATCAGGCTCAGGGGACATGGGGACAGCAGGGACATGGGGACAATGGTGGGGACAGGGACAGGGGGACAAGTTTGGGAACAGCAGGGACAGGGGAGGAATGGGATTGGCACAGGGATGGGGACAAGGGTGGAGACTGGGACAGGGACAGGGACATGGGGACATGGGGACAGGGACATGGGGACAGGGACAGTGCCAGCACCTGGAGCCGGAACCAGTCCAGGCGCAGCGCGGTGAAGTCAAACTGCTCCTGCTCATCCACTGCGGGGACAGAGGGGACACGGGGACAGGGCTGGAAGTGGCAGTGCCACCACAGGGGACCGGGGCCCGGGATTGTCCCAGAGCTCCCGGGAGAGCGGGGACACCGAGTTGGGGTGGCACCGGCCACACGGTGAGGGGACAACGCGGGCCGGGATGTGACAAACCCGCACCTTCCTTGGCCGCCAGAGCCGAGAGGGAGCTGACGAAGGACGAGAGGATCACGGACTCCTCCTCGGGGCACACCGAGAGGTTCTGCGGGCACAGGGGGGCTCAGGGGGCTCAGGGGACTCCCAGGGGGGCTCAGGGGGCACAGGGGGGCTCAGGGGACCCCCAGGGGGTACCTGGATGACGTCGCTGAGCACGAGGGCGTCGAAGCGGGCCAGGTAGTGCCGGTGGTAGCGGCGCAGGAGCCACAGGTGCCGCCGCACCAGGGCCCGCAGCTGCTCCAGCGCGAACAGCAGCTCCGCGAGGCGGCTGCGCCGGGGGGGGCGGTCAGAGACACCCCCCGAAACCCCCCCGGGGGGCAGCAGGGACCCCCCGAGTGACCCCGGAACTCCTGAACCCCCCCGAACCCACCCAAATCTCCTGAACACCCCCAAAATCTCTGAACACCCTCAGAACCCCACCCTGAACGCCCTCGAACCCCCCCAGTGCCCCCCGAACCCACCCAAATCTCCTGAACACCCCCAAAATCTCTGAACACCCTCAGAACCCCACCCTGAACGCCCTCGAACCCCCCCAGTGCCCCCCGAACCCACCCAAAAATCCCGAACCCCCCCCAGTGCCCCCCGAACCCACCCAAAAATCCCGAGCCCCCCAAATCACCCCAAAACTTCTGAAAACACCCAAAACTCCTGAACCCACCCAAATCCTCTCAACGTGCTCAGAACCCCACAAGGACCCCCCAAAATCCACCCAGTGCCCCCCAAACGCCCCCAAAATTCCTGAACCCACCCAGTGCTCCCCCGAACCCCCCAAAATCTCCTGAACCCCCCCACAACTCTCGAACACCCCCAAAAAAAACCTCTGAACGTCCTCAGAAACCCACAAGGACCCCCCCCCCCAAAAATCCACCCAGTGCCCCCCGAACACCCCAAAAATCGCTGAACACCCCCAAATCCGGGGGGTCCCCTCCCTGTCCCCACCTGTCGCTGAAGTCCTCGGGGTTCTTGCTCTTGGTCACGTGCTCGGCATGTCGCGACAGCCAGCTCACCTCGTCGCGACACAGCGACAGCGCCACGAACACCAGCAGGGCCTGAGGGGGGCGGCAAGGGGGTCGGGACCCCCCAAAATCTCCCGAAATTTCCCCCAAAACCTCCCAGAATCCCCCCCAAAATCTCCCGAAATTTCCCCCAAAATCTCCCGAAATTCCCCTCCCAAATGTCCCCAAAATCTTTGCGAATCCCCTAAAATCTCTCAAAATCCTCCAAAATCTCACAAAAAGCCCCAAAGTCTCTGAAACGCCCCCAAAATTCTCTCAAACGCCCCTCAAAACCCCACCCAAAAGCTCCCAAATCCTCTCCCAAAATCCCCCCCAAAATCTCCCCGAATCTCCCCAAAACCTCTCAAATCCCTCAAAAAATTTCCCAAATGCACCCAAAATCTCACAAACGCTCCTCAAAATCCCCCCAAAATCTCTCGAGTGTCCCCAAAATGTCCCCTAAGTCTCCCAAAATCCCCCCAAAACCTCCCAAAATGCCCCGAAAATTTCCTCAAGTCCCCCTCAAAATCCCCCTTAAATCCCCCAAAATCTTTCCCAAAATGCCCCCAAAATCTCCCCAAATCCACTCCCAAATATCTCAAAATCCCCCCTAAGCCCCCCAAAATCTTTCCCAAAATCCCCCCAAAATTTCCTCAAATCCCCCCAAAATCCCCTCAAAAATCCCCCCAAATTCCCCCCAACTTTCCTCAAATGCTCCCAAAATCCCCCCAAATCCCCCCAAATGTCTCAAATGCCCCCAAAATCTCTCAAATCCCCTTGAAATTCCCCCCAAATCCCCCCAAAATCTCCCCGAATCCCCTCCAAATCTCTGAAATCCCCCCAAAATCCCCCCAAATCTCACAAATGTCCCCTCAAAATCCCCCCTAAACATCTCAAACCCCCCCTCCCTTAAGCCCCCCAAGTATCTCCCAAAATTTCCTCAAAACCCCCCCAAAACTTCCTCAAAACCCCCCAAAATCCCCCCAAAATCCCCCATAAACCCGCCAAAATCCCCCCAAATCCCCCATAAACCCCCCAAAATCCCCCCAAATCCCCCGTAAACCCCCCAAATCCCCCATAAACTCCCCAAAACCCCCATAAACCCCCCAAAATCCCCCCAAATCCCCCGTAAACCCCCCAAAATCCCCCCAAATCCCCCGTAAACCCCCAAAATCCCCCATAAACCCCCCAAAATTCCCCCAAAACCCCCAATAAACCCCCCAAAATCCCCCAAAATCCCCCATAAACCCGCCAAAATCCCCCCAAAATCCCCCATAAACCCCCCAAAATCCCCCCAAAACCCCCCCAGATCCCCCATAAACTCCCCAAATCCCCCATAAACCCCCCAAAATCCCCCATAAACCCCCCCAAAACCCCCCCAAACCCCCCCAAATCCGCACCTTGGGTCCGAGCAGGCCGGGCTGATCCTCCAGCAGCGCCGCCAGCTCCCGCACGGCCCCGCGCAGGAACGAGCGGCGGCCCCGGTGCAGCGCCGGGCTGGGGGGCACGGGGGGGGTTTGGGGGCGTTTGGGGGTCCCCGGGGGTCTCTGGGGTCGGGGGGACCCGGAGGGGACAGGAGGGGACACGGAGGGGACACGAGGAGGGGACAGGAGCCAGCGCAGGGATCAGGGCTGGTCTCATGGGGATGGGGAAGGGTTGAGGGGATTTGGGGGCGTCAGGATGGGGACAAGGGGGGGGTCACGGCCGGGGTCACCCCGGAGACCCCCCCCAGACACCCCCAGGGGACAGCAAAGGGCAAAGGGGGCGATGTGGGTGAAACCGGGGAGAGACCCCCCAGGAACCCCCCCCGGGTTTGGGGTGCTCTGGGATCTCCCATGGTCCCAAACCCCCCGGGACCCCCAAATCCCCCAGGGACCCCCCCGGTTTGGGATGCTCTGGGATCTCCCATGGTCCCAAACCCCCCGGGACCCCCAAATCCCCCAGGGACCCCCCCGGGTTTGGGGTGCTCTGGGACCTCCCATGGTCCCAAACCCCCCAGCTCCCAAAAGACCCTGAGACCCCCCCAAACCCCCCAGGAACCCCCCCGGTTTGGGGTGCTCTGGGATCTCCCATGGTCCCAAACCCCCCGGGACCCCCAAACCCCCCGGGACCCCCAAATCCCCCAGGAACCCCCCGGGTTTGGGGTGCTCTGGGATCTCCCATGGCCCCAATCCCCCCAGCCCCCCAAAGACCCCAGGACCCCCCAGGACCCCCCTGGGACCCCCCAAACCCCGCACCTGTGCGCCGCCGCGTGCTCTCGGCACTCCTTGACGTCGGCCACGCGCTTCCCGTACCTGGCGAGGGGCACCTGGAGCTGGCACCGCCCTGTGCCAGGCCCGGACACCACCCAGCCCCCCTGGTACCCCCCTGGCACCACCAAATCCCCCTGAACACCCCCCAGCCGCACCCTGGCACGCACAGTGTCTCCAGTGAAGCCCCCAGACCCTGGCACCGGCTGTGCCACCCCCTGCCCGGGCAGTGCCACTCCCGGTGTCCCCCATCGTTACCCCCCCAGGCAGTGCCACCCTCGCCCTGGGCACCGTCACTCGCAGTGTCCCCGTCCGCCCCTGGCAGTGTCACTCAGTGTCCCTGTCCCCCCGGGCAGTGCCACCATCGGTGTCCCTGTCCCCTTCGCCCCGGGCAGTGCCACCCCCCGTTGTCCCCCATCTTCTCCACCCCCTGGTAGTGCCACCCACAGTGTCCCCATCTCCCCAGCAGTGCCACCTGCAGTGTCCCCATCCCTCCCTGGCAGTGCCACCTGCAGTGTCCCCATGCTCTCTCCCCCCTGGCAGTGCCACCCCCGGTGTTCCCATCCCTCCCTGGCAGTGTCCCCACCCCAGGCAGTGCCACCCCCCTGGCAGTGCCACCCGCAGTGTCCCCACCCCAGGCAGTGCCACCCCCCTGGCAGTGCCACCCGCAGTGTCCCCATCCCAGGCAGTGCCACCCCCCTGGCAGTGCCACCCACAGTGTCCCTACCCCCCTGGCAGTGCCACCTGCAGTGTCCCCCCCCACCCCTGCCAGTGTCACCCCTGGTGTCCCCCACCCCAGGCAGTGCCACCCCCCTGGCAGTGCCACCTGCAGTGTCCCCACCCCAGGCAGTGCCACCCCTGGCAGTGCCACCCCCGGTGTCCCCATCCCTCCCTGGCAGTGCCACCCCCCAGGCAGTGCCACCCCCGTGTCCCCACGCTCACCCCTTGAGCCCCCCCAGCAGCTCCTCGGTGACCTTGTGCACGGCCACGGCCTCGTCGCGCACCAGGGGCACAAAGAGGGACCCGCGCAGGGCCTGGCGCCACAGCTCCTGGCACGGGGGGGTGCCCAGGGCGCCCGGGCACGCCAGGAACCCCACTGGGGGGGACACGGGGTCAGGGGGACACCGAAACGGGGACAGGGACCCCAAAATGGGGACAGGGACACCAGGGACCCCACTGGGGGGGGACACGGGGTCAGGGGGACACCGAAACGGGGACAGGGACCCCAAAATGGGGACAGGGACACCAGGGACCCCAGTGGGGGGGACACGGGGTCAGGGGCACACCAGGGACCCCCAAACGGGGACAGGGACCCCAAAACGGGGACAGGGACCCCCAAACGGGGACAGGGACACCAAAACGGGGACAGCCCCAGGACAGGGACACCAGGGACCCCACTGGGGGGGGACAGGGTCAGGGACACCAAAATGGGGACAGGGACGCCACAACAGGGACAGGGACACCAGGAACCCCAAAATGGGGACAGCCAGGGCACCCGGGCACGCCAGGGACCCCACTGGGGGGGACACGGGGTCAGGGGGACACCGAAACGGGGACAGGGACCCCAAAATGGGGACAGGGACACCAGGGACCCCACTGGGGGGGACACGGGGTCAGGGGCACACCAGGGACCCCCAAACGGGGACAGGGACACCAAAACGGGGACAGGGACACCGAAATGGGGACAGGGACCCCAAAATGGGGACAGGGACCCAGAAATGGCGACAGGGACACCAAAATGGGGACAGGGACACCAGGAACCCCACTGGGGGGGACAGGGGGTCAGGGACATCAAAATGGGGACAGGGGCCCCAAAACGGGGACAGGGACCCCAAAATGGGGACAGCCCCACGACAGGGACACCAGGGACCCCAAAATGGTCGCTAGGGGTTGGGGACACTGCCAGGAGGGGTTGGGGACACTGCCCGGGAGGGGTTGGGGACACTGAGGCAGTGGCAGCACTCACGGATGATCCAGCGCTCCATCACCTCCAGGGACAGGTACTCACAGGCCATCTGGGGACAGCAGTGCCACCGCGTCACTGTGCCCCGAGCCCCCGGTGCCCCTGTGCCACCACAGCCCTGTCCCTGTGTCACTCACTCTGTCACTGATGGCCAGGCTCAGCATGTCCCCATGTGCCATGTCCCCATGTCACTCACACTGTCAGAGGTGACTGGGCTCAGCCTGTCCCCGTGTCCCCACTCACACGTCACTGGTGACCGGGCTCAGCATGTCCCCATAGCCATGTCCCCATGTCCCCACACCCCATAGCCATGTCCATGTCCCCATGTCCCCACAGGTGTCACTCACGCTGTCACTGGTGACCGGGCTCAGCCTGTCCCCTTGTCCCCCTGTCCCACGTCCCCATGTCACTCACGCTGTCACTGGTCACCAGGCTCAGCCTGTCCCCATGTCCCCATGTCCCCACTCACACTGTCACTGGTCACCGGGCTTAGCCTGTCCCCATGTCCCCATGTCCCCACAGGTGTCACTCACGCTGTCACTGGTCACCGGGCTCAGCATGTCCCCCGCGGGTCCCAGCAGGGACAGCAGCTGCTCCTGGCGCCACAGCTCCGCGTCCCGGCAGCGCCGCAGGAACGGGGCCCGCAGGGACAGCAGCGCGCTGCTCACGGCCTGGGGACAGCGGGGGCACAGTGGGGACACCGGCCGGGCACCAGGGGTGGCACTGCCGGGAGATGTCACTGCTGGGGACACGGCCGTGCTGGGGACGGGGACCCCCGACCCACCTTGGTGTGGGGCCCGAACTCCTCGGGCAGCTTCTTCAGGGGGTGCTCGTACTCCAGCACCATCTGCGCCAGCCGGGGGAAGCTGGGCTCGCTGCGGGGACACATTGGGGACACGCTGGGGACAGCCCTGGGGCCGGTTCTGGCACTGGGGACATGCTGGGGACACGTTGGGGACAGCCCCGGGGCCGGTTCCAGTGTTGAGGACACACTGGGGACACATTGGGAACACACTGGGGACAGTGCCAGGGCCGGTTCTGGCATTGGGGACACACTGGGCACAGCCCCTGGGCTGGTTCCAGTGTTGGGGACACACTGGGGACACGTTGGGGACAACCCTGGGGCCGGTTCTGGCACTGGGCACAAGTCTGGGACACGCTGGGGACCACCCCAGAGTCGACCCTGGTGTTGGGGACACAGTGGGGACAGCCCCAGGGCCAGCCCCAGCACTGGGGACACAGTGGGGACAACCCCAGGACAACCCCAAGGAGGCCACAGACGTGGGGACACAGTGGGGACAACCCTGGGCTTGGGACACGGCCCTGGGGACAGCATGGGGTCAGTTGGGGTGGCCCTGGGGACAGCAGGGAGGGCACTGGGGACAGCGTGGGGACAGCCCCAGTGAAGACACAGCCCTGGGGACAGCAGGTGGCCCTGGGGACAGCCTGGGGACAGCCCCGGTGGGGACACAGCCCTGGGGACAGCAGGGTGGCCCTGGGGACAGTCTGGGGACAGCAGGGTGGCCCTGGGGACAGCAGGAGTGGGGACACAGCCCAGGGGACAGCAGGTGGCCCTGGGGACAGCCTGGGGACAGCCCTGGTGGGGACACAGCCCAGGGGATAGCAGGGTGGTCCTGGGGACAGCAGGGTGGCCCTGGGGACAGTCTGGGGACAGCAGGGTGGCCCTGGGGACAGCGGTGGCACCTGGCGCCGTGGCTCATCTCGTGCGCGCACTGGTAGAGCCCCAGCAGCAGGCGCCGCTCCTCGGCGCGCGCCAGCAGCAGCACCAGGGACACGTAGGTGACAACCAGGTCCAGGTAGCCCTTGGTGAGGTCGTAGTTGATGTGCTGCAGGGGAGGGGACAGCGTCAGGGCGCGGGGACAGCGGGGACAGAGCAGGGTGGCGCTCGGGGTGGCACTCACGATGTCGAAGAAGCACTGGCTGGCGTCGATGGTGTTGAGCAGCTCGTAGACGTGGTCCTGGGGACAAGGGGACAGCGTGGCGTGTCACTGCTGTGTCACCGGCCCTGAGGGACACCCGTGTCCCCTCTGCCCCTCGTGTCCCCTGTGTCCCCTGTGTTCCTGGCTTTGAGGGACCCTCCTGTCCCCTGTGTCCCCGGTGTCCCCTGTGTCCCCAGCCCTGAGGGACTCCCTCCATCCCCCATGTCCCCTCCGTCCTCCTGGCTCCGAGGGACCCTTCTGTCCCCCATGTCCCCCGTCCCCTGAGTCAACTTTGTCCCTCCCATCCCCTTTGTCCCCTGTGTCCCCCAGTGTTCCCTCTGTCCCCTCTGTCCCTGTGTCCCCTCTCCCCTGTGTCCCCCATGTCCCCCTATCCCTTGTGTCCCCTCGTGTCCCCCCATGTTCCCTTTGTCCCCCGTGTCCCCCTATCCCCTATGTCCACCATGTTCCTGTCCCTTGTGTCCCCTGATGTCCCCAGTGTCCCGCATGTCCCCCATGTTCCTCTGTCCCCTGCGTTCACCGTGACCCCTCTGTCTCCCATGTCCCCTTTGTCCCCCTATCCCCTGTGTCCACCATGTCCTCCAGTGTCCCCCGTGTCCCCTGTGTCCCCCGTGTCCCCTCCGGCTCACCCGGAACTCCAGCACGTCCAGGAAGGTTTGGTAGAACGGGGCCAGCGCCCGCACGATGTCCCCTCTGTCCCTGTGCACCGGGCCCAGGTGCTGCTGCGGGGACACGGGGGGGGACAGCGGTGTGGGTGACACACGGGGACAGAGGGGTGGCAGTGACACACGGGGACAGCAGGGTGGGGTGAGAAAAGGGGACACCCAGGGTGAGGTGACACTGGGGACACACAGGGTGGGGGTGACACAAGGGGGACACCCAGGGATGGGTGACGGAGGGGACACGCAAGGGGGGGGTGGCACATCCCACGGGGGGTGGGGACACGGGGACAGCGGTGACAGTGACCGTGGGGACACGGGGACACGGGCGGGGACAGTGGAGACACGGGGACAATGGGAACTCAGGAGTGGGGACACTGGGACACAGAGGACACAGGGGACGTGGGGGTGGGGACAGTGAGAACATGGGGATAGTGGGGACAGGGGGGACACAGGGGTGGGGACACGGTGACAATGGGGACACGGGGACAGTGGGGACACAGAGGTGGGAACAAGGGGGTGGTGACACAGGGGTGGTGACAATGAGAACGCAGGGATAGTGGGGACAGGGGGGACACAGGGGTGGGGACACGGTGACAATGGGGACACGGGGACAATGGGGACAGCGGCTCACGGTGCTGCTGCGCACGTCCAGGTGCGGGAATTTCTTCAGGATGAACTTGGCCGAGGCCTCCATGGCCTTGTCCCCGAGGAACGCCGGCCGCGTGCGGGGGTCCGAGCACGTCTGGGGGACCCCCGGGTCAGAACCCCCCGAAATGACCCCAAAATCCCCTCCCTGGGGCTGGGACACCCCCAAAAACCTCTGAAAATGAGACCCCCTCCCCATAATATCCCCCCCAAACCCCTCCCGGGCTGGGACCCCCCCAAACCCCACCCTACCCCAACCTTCCCCAGCTTGGAACCCCCCAAATTCCTCCTTAGGGCTGGGACCCCCCAAACCCCCCCTGCCCAAGCCCCTCCCTGCCCAGGACCCCCTGAAATCCCCCCTAAATCCCCTCCTGGGCTGTGCCCCCTCCCCAAATCCCCCAAATCCCCCCATCCCTCACTCCCCCCAATCCCCTCAGCTGCTCCCCATGGCCGGGGGGGTTTGGGGACCCCCAGGACCCCTCCCCAGACCTTTTTGAGGTTGTAGACCCTGACGAGGACCCCCCGACCGCGCTCGTTGAGCAGCGTCAGCTTCTCGGCCAGCTTGTCCCCGTACACCGAGGGCAGGGCCATGGTGGCACCTCGGTGGCGCCTCGGTGGCACCCCCAGAGTCCCCAGATAGGCCCCAAACCCCAACTTCCCCTTCCTGGGCTGGGCCCGGCTGCGCTGGGGCCACTGGGGACACGTGACGGAGCTGCCACCGCCCCGTGACACCGCAGGGACACCGCGGATGGGGACACCGCGGATGGGGACAGCGGCGATGGGGACACGGGTGGTGGCCAATGCCACCATCAGCCCCATCTGGGGCTCTGACAGCCCCAACTCAGGGTCCTGTATTGGTATCTGGACCCTATATCGGGGTCTGAGCCCTATATCAGGGTCATGGCCCTATATGGGGGTCACAGCCCTATATCGGAACAAATTTGGGCCCATGGAACCCAAATTCACTCCCATTTGTGCCCCTTTTGGGGTCCCCTTTATCCCCAAACGGGTCTCATTTATGCCCAATCAGGGGACCCCAATCTGGGCCCATTTTACCCCAATCAGGGCCCTATACTGGGGTCAGGGCACTATATTGGGGTCAGGGCCCTATATGGGAGTCACGGCCCTATATCGGAACAATTTGGACCCATGGAGCCCAAATTCACTCCAATTTCTGCCCCTTTTGGGTCCCCTTTGTGCTCCTTTTTGGGTCCCATTTATCCCCAATCAGGTGACCCCAATCTGGGCCCATTTTACCCCAATCAGGGCCCTATACTGAGGTCAGGGCCCTATGTGGGGGTCATGGCCTTATATAGAAACTATTTGGGCCCATGGAACCCAAATTCACTCCCATTTGTGCCCCTTTTTGTGTCCCTTTTATCCCCAAACGGGTCTCATTTATCCAAAAAGTCACACAGGTCTGAACGGTGTAAAAATAAAATTATCAGAGGGTGAAAATGCAGATTTTTGGATTTTTGGTGTGGGGGTTTTGGGGACAAGATGGAGGAATTTGGGGGTGTCCTGTCCTTCTTTCTTCTTCTTCTTCTTGGTCTCCATTTTCTGCTGTGACGTTGGCACTTTGGGATTGGTTTAGAATAAAAGTTCACTGTCTGACATGGGTGATGGGTATAGGGGATTAAGTGTAAATATTGTGCACGTAGTTTTTGGTATAAAAGGACGGCACCGCCTCGGGGGCAGTCAGTGTTCCTGCGGCTGCCCCGCTGAGCTGACCTTGGCTGGGCAGAAAGGAAATTTTATAGATAAGAATTAATAAACAACCCCAAGACCGAAAAGTGAAGAGTCCAGACTCGTTCTCCAGCCGCAAGCAGAGACACCCTGCACATCTGGGGCAGAAAATATCAACCAAAACGCGAGAAATTCCCAATTTTGTTTTTCGCGCGTTCCAGGCGGCGCCGCAGCGCCCCCAGCGGCTCGGAGGACCCGGGAGCGGCGCCCGTTGCCGCGGTAACGGCGGCGCTGCCGTAAAGCAAAACCGGCACTGGTGGGAGCGGACCGGGACGGAACCGGCACTGGTGGGAGCGGACCGGGACTGGTGAGAGCGGACCGGGACGGAGCCAACCGTGCTGGGACCGGACCGGGACCGAACCGGGACCGAACCGGGAGTGGTGGGACCGAACTAGATCCGAACCGGGACCGAACCGGGACCAAACCAGGAGTGGTGGCACCGAACTAGATCCGAACCGGGACCGAACCGGGACCAAACCAGGAGTGGTGGGACCGAACCGGGACCGAACCGGGACCGCTGGGACCAAACTGTGGCCGGTGAGACCGAACCGGGACAGAACCGTGCCCGGTGGGACATAACCGGTACCGAACGGTGCCCGGCGGTACCGAACGGTGCCCGGTGGGCCATAACCGGTACCGAGCCCGGTACCGTCGGGCCGCTCGGGTGCGCATGGACCCCGACGCGGTGGTGCAGTGCCCGTACGACCGGAGCCACCAGGTGCGCGAGTCCCGCCTGCCCTATCACCTGGTGCGCTGCCAGCAGGTGAGCGCCGGACGGACGGACAGGGGGACAGGGGGACAGCCCGGGGGGACAGCGGGAACGGGGCCGGGGGTCCAAAACCTGCCGGGGCTCGGCACCTGCGAGGGGTCGGTTTGGGGGTCCGGGAGATGCCAAAGGGAGGTCGTGAGGGTCTGGGGTCTGCAGGGGTTTGGGGTCTGGGGTCTGCAGGAATTGGAGTCTGGGAGGGTCTGGGCTCTGCGGGAATTGGGGCCGGGGTCTGGGAGGGTCTGGGGTCTGTGGCAATTGGAGTGTTGGGTCCGCGGGAATTTGGGTCTGGGTCTGCAGAGGTTTGGGGTCTGGGGTCTGCGGGAATTGGGGTCTGGGGTCTACGGGAATTGGGGTCAGGATCTGCAGGAATTGGGGTCGGGGTCTGGGAGGGTCTGGGGTCTTTGAGGGTCTGGGGTCTGCAGGAATTGGGGTCTGGGCTCTGCAGGAATTGTGGCCGGGGTCTGGGCGGGTCCTCGGCGGGGGCTCAGGTTTGGGGCGCAGGGCGGGGCTCGGTGTCCCCGCCCCCCCTTAGCCCCGCCCCCCGTGTCGCTGTCCCCAGAACAACCCGCAGGTGTCGCGCACCTTGGCCACGTGTCCCTTCAACGCGCGCCACCGCGTCCCGCGCGCGCTCCTGCGCGCCCACGTGGCCTCGTGCCCCGACAAACTGCCGCTGGAGCTGCCGCCAGGTACGGCCGGGACCCCCGGGTGTGCCCCCCAGGTACCCCCAGGTGTGCCCAGGTACCCCCAGGTGTGCCCAGGCGTGTGCCCAGGTACCCCCGGGTGTGCCCAGGTACCCCCAAGTGTGCCCCCACATGTGCCCAGGTGTCCCTAGGTGCCCCCAGGTGTGCCCTCAGGTGTGCCCAGGCGTGTGCCCAGGTACCCCCAGGTGTGCCCAGGTACCCCCAAGTGTGCCCCCACGTGTGCCCAGGTGTCCCTAGGTGCCCCCAGGTGTGCCCTCAGGTGTGGCCCCCCAGGTGCCGCCCCCAGGTACCCCCAGGTGTGCACCCAGGTGTGCACCCAGATGTCCCTAGGTGTGCCCAGGTGTGTCCCCAAGCGTGTCTCCGGGTCCCCCTAGGTGCGCCCAGGTATGCTCTCAGGTGTGCCCTCAGGTGTGCCCGCAGGTGTCCCCAGGTGTGTCCCCCCAGGTGTGTCCCCAGCTGTGTCCCCTCACCGCTGTCCCCTGTGTCCCCAGGTGTGTCCCCAGGTGTGTCCCAGCTGTGTCCCCTCACCGCTGTCCCCTGTGTCCCCGCAGACCCCGAGGAGGACATGGCCAAGACTGCCCACACCTGGCAGCCCCCCCCGTGCCAGGAGGACTGGGACGCAGGTGAGGGTCCCGCCGTGTCCCCAGAGCCCCCGGTGTCCCCATTGTGTCCCCACAGGCTGGCACTGTGTCCCCATGGTGTCCCCACTGTGTCCCTGTCGTGTCCCCATGGTGTCCCCCATGATGTCCCCCTTGGTGTCCCCATCATGCCTCCATGGTCTCCCCATGGTGTCTCTGTTGTGTCCCCACCGTGTCCCCATTTTGTCCCCATTGTGTCCCCCTGGTGTCCCCACCCTGTCCCCATTTTGTCCCTGCCATGTCCCCACCATGTCCCCATTTTTTCCCCACCCTGTCCCCACCGTGTCCCCACCGTGTCCCCGTCCTGTCCCCATCCCTGTCCCTATTTTGTCCCCATGGTGTCCCCACTTTGTCCCCATCCTGTCCCCATAGTGTCGCCATAGTGTCGCCATAGTGTCCCCATCCTGTCCCCATAGTGTCCCCATAGTATCCCCATGGTGTCCCCATCCTGTCCCCATTTTGTCCCCATTGTGTCCCCACCGGATCCCACCATGTCCCCACCATGTCCCCATTTCATCCCCACGGTGTCCCCACACTGTCCCCGCCATGTCCCCACCCTGTCCCCATCCCTGTCCCCACCATGTCCCCATGTTCCCTGTCCCCATGGTGTCCCCGCCATGTTCCCATTTTGTCCCTGCCATGTCCCCGTCCTGTCCCGACTTTGTCCCCACTGTGTCCCCACCATGTCCCTGCCATGTCCCCATCCTGTCCCCACGGTGTCCCCGCCGTGTCCCCATTTTGTTCCCATCCTGTCCTCGCCGTGTCCTCATCCCTATCCCCATCCTGTCCCCATGGTGTCTCCATGGTGTCCCCACGGTGTCCCCATCCTGTCCCCGTCCTGTCCCCACGTTGTCCCCCCGGTGTCCCCATCCTGTCCCCATTGTGTCTCCATGGTGTCCCCACGGTGTCCCTGCCGTGTCCCCATTTTGTTCCCATCCTGTCCTCGCCGTGTCCCCATCCCTATCCCCATCCTGTCCCCATTGTGTCTCCATGGTGTCCCCATTTTGTCCCCATCCTGTCCCCACGGTGTCTCCATGGTGTCCCCACGGTGTCCCCATCCTGTCCCCACGGTGTCTCCATGGTGTCCCCACGGTGTCCCCATCCTGTCCCCGTCCTGTCCCCACGTTGTCCCCCCGGTGTCCCCGTGCAGAGCTGAGCGAGCTGGAGCTGGAGGAGCCGCCCCCGTTCATCCTCCAGGTCACCAAGGGGGACCTGCCCGTCCCCTGCCACAGGTACGGCCTGGGGACAGCGCTGGCACCAGCGATGGGGACACTCAGGGACCTGGGAGTGTCCCCAAGTGCCACCCACGCCCAGGGGTGTGTGAATGTCCCCAAGTGCCAAACTCAGGTGTGGGGGTGTCCCCAGGTGTCACGTTCAGGTGTGTCAATGTCCCCGAGTGTCACAGCTGTGTCTGTGAGTCCCCAAGTGCCACACCTAGGGGGTGGGAGTGTCCCCAAGTGCCACACTCGGGTGTGGGAGAGTCCCCAGATGTCACATTCAGGTGTATGAATGTCCCCGAGTGTCACAGCTGTGTGTCCCCAAGTGCCACACTCAGGTGTGTGAATGTCCTCGAGTGTCACAGCTGTGTCTGTATGTGCCGAAGTGCCACACTCAGGGGTGGGAGTGTCCCCAAGTGCCACACTCAGGGGTGTGTCTGTGTGTCCCCAAGTGCCACAGTCGGGTGTGTGAATGTCCCCGAGAGTCACAGCTGTGTCCATGTGTCCCCATGTGCCCCACTCGGCTGTGTCCGTGTGTCCCCAGGTGTCACATCCAGGTGTGTGACTGTCCCCAAGTGCCACACTGGGGTGTGTGAATGTCCCCAAGTGCCACACTCAGGTGTGTCTGTGTGTCCCCAAGTGCCACACTCAGGTGTGTGAATGTCCCCAAGTGCCACACTCAGGTGTGTCTGTGTGTCCCCAAGTGTCACACTCAGGTGTGTGAATGTCCCTGAGTGTCACAGCTGTGTCCCCAAGTGCCAAACTCGGGTGTGTGAATGTCCCCGAGTGCCACACTGGGCTGTCCCCCCCCTCAGGCCACCCCAAATGACCCCCCCGCCCCCCGTGTCCCCCAGCCCCGACCCCGCCGCGCCCCCGGAGGGGCTGGCGCTGAGGAAGCCGCGGCCGGCGACAGCGGCACCGCGCCTGGGGACAGCCGGACAGCGCCTGGGGACAGCGGGACCGCGCCTGGGGACAGCGGGACCGCGCCTGGGGACAGCGGGACCCCGCTCGGGGCAGGGGCGGTCCCGGCCGGGGACGGCGGGGGGAAACCGGGGGGTCGCGGGGCCCGGGGGGGCCCCCCCCGGCTGTCAAATATCTCCGGAAATAAATAAAAAATAGAGCGGGAGCTGCGGGGACACCGCGCGTGGGGACAGCGGGGACGCTGCGACAGCGCCACCCCCCGTGCGGGGACAATGCGGGGACAATGCGGGGACCGGGGGTGTCACCTCGACTGCCCCTTCCCTCGTGCTGGTCACCGCGGGCTGGGCGTGTCGCATCCCTGGTGTCCCTGTCACCCTGCCACCCTCCTCGATGTGTCCCTGCCACCCTCCCCATGTCCCTGTCACCTTCTGGTGTCCCTCTGTCCCTCCCCTGGACGTGTCCCTGTCACCCTCCACAGTGTCCCTGTCCCCCCTCGGCCTGTCCCCACGCCCTCGATGTGTCCCTGTCACACCCCGGTGTCCCCCTGTCCTGTTCCCCCCCCCCGTGTCCCTGCCACCCACCCGTGTCCCTGTCACCCTCTGGTGTCCCCCTGCCACTCCCCTGGACGTGTCCCTGTCACCCTCCCGGTGTCCCCCTGTCACCCCCTGTCCTGTTCCCACCCCCTGGATTTGTCCCTGTCACCCCCTTCTCTGTGTCCCTGTCGCTCCCCCCATGTCCCTGTCACCCCCCGTCCTGTCCCCACTCCCTCAACGTGTCCCTGTCACCCCCTGTCCTGTCCCGTGTCCCTGTCCCCGCTGTCCCCTCCCGTCCCCTGCCCCCGTTCCCTTTGCCCCCGATCCGCCGCTCCCGGCCGCGATTTTGGGCTCGGGGGGGGCAATTTTGGGGCATCTTGCGCAAAGTCCCCCCCCCCCCCCCTTTGTGCCCGGGTTAACGGGACAGGGGACCCGCCCTGGGGGGGGGGGCGGGGGGGACGACAAAGGGGGGGTCCCCACCTCGACCCCCCCCACACCTGGAAATCCTCAAACCCTTCCCAAAAATTGTCCCAGAGCGTCCCCACCCCCGGGACCCCCCCCCGGGACCCCCAGGATGGGGGGGGAGATCCCCACCCATCCCCCGCCCCCCCCTCCCCAAATTCCTCCTCCTTTCCCTCCCCCCGCGGCCGGAGCTGCCTCCGCTCGGAGCCGCCGGATTTGGGGCGGAAAAAGTGGAAATGGGAATTTCTGTGTCACCGCCGCCTCCGCCGCCGCCACCCCCCGCTCCCGCTCCCGCCTTTTGGGGGGGGGGGGGGGGGAAATTCTCATTTTTATCCCTTTTCGTCCCTTTCTATCCTTCCCAAGGGGTTCGCCCCGCTGGGTCCGGCTGGGGGGGGGGGTGTCTGGAATGTTCTGGAATTGTGGAAATTCCGGGATCGCAGCTGCGGGGCGGGATCGGGATCGGGATCGCCACCCCCGCCCCGATCCCAACATCTGCAGCGGGCCCGGCCCCTTCCCTGCCCGATCCCGCTGAATTTCCCCCAAAATCCCCTGGAAATCCTTTTCTGGGGGGATTTTCTGCCCCCCTCAGCTCCACCAGGACCCTCCCAGCGGGATTTACCCGCTCACCCCATCCCAAATCCCACCCTAAACCCCGAGTGGGACCCCCAAAAATCCCACCCAGATCCAGGCGGGATTTTTCCCTTTTTTCCCCAATTTTTCCCTATTTCCCTATATTTTCCCTTTTTTTGTTCCTATTTTCCCCCCTATTTTCCCCTATGTTTTCCTATTTTCTTTCCTCTTTTTTCCTTTTTTCCCCCCCTTTTTTCCCCTATATTTTCCTATTATTTTTCCTTTTTTTTCCTATTTTTTCCCTTTCCTCCCCTATTTTTCCCTTTTTTCCCTCCCTATTTTGTTCCTATTATTTTTCCTATTTTTTTCCCAACTTTTTCCTAACTTCTCCTAACTTTTTCCTAACTTCTTCCAATTTCTTCCCATTTTTTCCAATTTCTTCCAGCTTTTTCCAATTTTCCCTATTTTCCCCTATTTTTCCCTGTTTTTTCCCAGCTCTGCCGCCTCTCCCTGCGTGTCCCGGGCCTGGCCCGGGAGTTTTTCCTGCCGGGGCGGATCCGGGCGGGGGTTGGAAAATCGGGAACAAACAGGCGGCTCCCGCTTTTCCACCCATTTTTGGATGGCGATTTTTGTTTTTCCCTCTCTCCGTCCCCCGGGCCGGGAATTCCCTGGGCAGGGAGGTTCTGGAATGTTCCGGGGCCATCCCAAATTTCTGTCACCTCCTCCCCCTCGTTGTCACCTTTGCTGTCCCCAAATCCCCCGAGGGGTTTTGGGGGGATTTCTGGGGGTTTTGGGTTCACACGAGGGGGTTTTGGTGGATTCTCACGGATTTTGGGGCTGCTGGGACCCCCCCAAAAAGAGGCCTGAGGCAGAAATTTGTGGGGAAAACAGGGAACACCCCAAAAGTCAACATTTCACACCAAAACAGTGAGGGGGGAGCGCCCCTAAATCCCCTCCTGCTGCCTCAGCAGGAAAATCCCGGATTTGGCCCCAAAATGCCCCATTGGATCACGGGGGTGACCCCAAATGAGGATTTGGGGACACAGGGATGACACGGTGACACAGGAATTGGGGGTTATGGGGACAGGGGGATTTGGGGACATGGTGACACGGGGATTTGGGGTTGTGGGGACAGGGGGATTTGGGGACATGGGGACACAGGAATTTGGGGACATGGGGACAAGGGGATTTGGGGACATGGTGACACGGGAATTTGGGGACATGGGGACAAGGGGATTTGGGGTTGTGGGGACACAGGAATTTGGGGACATGGTGACACGGGGATTTGGGTACATGGTGACACGGGGATTTGGGGTTGTGGGGACAGGGGGATTTGGGGACATGGGGACACAGGAATTTGGGGACATGGGGACATGGGGACATGGGAATTTGGGGTTGTGGGGACACAGGAATTTGGGGACATGGTGACACAAGGATATGGGGACACAGGGACACGGGGATTTGGGGACACAGGAATTTGGGGACATGGGGACATGGGAATTTGGGGTTGTGGGGACACAGGAATTTGGGGACATGGGGACAGGGGGATTTGGGGACATGGGGACACAAGGGCATGGGCACACGGTGACACGGGAATTTGAGGTTGTGGGGACACAAGGATTTTGGGTTATGGGGACACAGGGACATGGGGATTTGGGGACACAAGGACACAAGGATATGGGGACATGGGGACACAGGGATTTGGGGGCATGGGGACACAAGGACATGGTGATACGGGGACACGGCGATATGGGGACCCAGGGATTTTGGGGTTATGGGGACACGGGGATTTGGGGACATGGTGACACGGGGACATGGGGTTATGGGGGCACGGTGACACGGACGTGGGGACACGGTGACACGGGGATTTTGGGTTATGGGGACACAGGGATTTGGGGACATGGGGACACAGGGACATGGGGTTATGGGGACACGGGGACAGCCATGTCCCCACGTGTCCCCAGAGCGTCCAGCCACACTCACACTCACTGTGGGTACCCTCCTGCCCCCCCCGTGTCCCCTCATGTCCCCCCCGCGTCCCCCCTCGGTGTCCCCCCCCCGGGCTGGCCCCGCTCCCGCCCCCCGTGTCCCCTCCTGTCCCCCCCCGTGTCCCCTCATGTCCCCCCCGTGTCCCCCCCGTGTCCCCCCCCCCGGGCTGGCCCCGCTCCCGCCCCCCGGCTTCTCCAGCGCCTTTTTGGGAAGCGCCGATGCCGGGGCCCCCCCCGCGCCCCCCCCCGCGCCCGCCCGGGCTCCGGGCCAGCCCCGACCCCCCCGCGCCCCCCGGGGACACCGGGGGGACAGAGCGGGGACACCGAGGGGACACCGGGGGGACACCGAGGGGACACCGGGGGGACACCGCGGCTCCGGCCGCTCGGGGGGGGTCACGGCGCCCCGGGGGGGGGGCCCGGGGGGGCGCGGGGGGTGACGTGGCCCCGCCGCCGGCCGGGCCGTGTACGGGCTATAAACGGGGCCGTGTCCCGGGCTATGTACGGGGCCCTGTCCCGGGCTATATACGGGGCTGTAAACGGGGCTGAGGCGCCCGTGAGTCAGGCCCGGCCCCCCCGGGCCCCCCCCGGTGACTCAGGGGCGCGTCGGGACCGGGACGGGGGCGGGGGGGGGCCCACAGAGGGGAGGGGGCACTGGGGACAACCCCGGGATGGAGGGGGCTGGGGGTGTAACCCCTAAAATGGGGCTGGGGGACACTGGGGGACACCCTCGGGGGGGGGGGGGCTGGGGGTGTAACCCCTAAAATGGGGCTGGGGGACAATGGGGACACCCTCGGGGGGGGGGCTGGGGGTGTAACCCCTAAAATGGGGCTGGGGGACACTGGGGACAGCCCCGGGGGTGGAGGGGGGGTCTGGGGGATGTCCCTGGGATGGGGCCCTGGGGTGGGGGGACAATGGGGATTCAGGGATTTGGGAATTTGGGGATTCAGAAATTTGGGGATTCGGGAATTTGGGGATTTGGGGACACGGGGGTGTGGGAACTTGGGGGTGTGGGGATTTGAGGGTTTAGGAAATTGGGAATTTGGGGGTTTGGGAATTTGGGGATGTGGGGACAGAGGGATGTGGGTGTGAGGGACTTGGGGACAGGGGGACAGAGCCAGGACACGCGCCTGCCCACGGTCACCGTGTCACCAAGCACAGGGTCACCGTGTCACCACACGCGTGTTCACACGGTCACCGTGTCACCACACGCGGTCACCGTGTCACCACACGCGTGTTCACACGGTCACGGTGTCACCACACGCGTGTTCACACGGTCCCAGTGTCACCACACACGGTCACCGTGTCACCACACGCGTGTTCACACGGTCCCAGTGTCACCACACGCGGTCCCAGTGTCACCACCCGCGATCTCGGTGCCACCGCCCGCGTGTGCCCGGGCCCGGTGCGGGGCAGGAAAGGCCCCGGCGCCAGGGCATTGTTCCCCCTCCCGCCCGCCACTTCCCCCCGGGCACGGAAACGTCCCCATTGTCCCCAGAGGGGCACGGCGGGCACAGGGGACAGCGGGGACAGCGGGGACAGCGGGGACAAACCCGCCCCCCGTGCCACCACCCCCACCCCGGGCACGGCCGGCGCTGCCCTGGGGGGTCCCCGGGGGTGTCCCCGGGGATGTCCCCGGGGGTGTCCCCAGGTGTCCCCCCGAGCCCCCCGGAGCCCCCCGGGCCCGGCCCAGCTGCGCGGCCGCCGTTGCCTCAGCGGCGCTGGAATGCGGCGGCTGCCGGGCGAGGCCCCCGACCCCGGCCCCTGCGCGCCCCCTGCGCACGCCCCCCGCCCCCTTGCACACTCCCACCCCCGCGCACGCCCCCTGCGCACGCCCCCGCCCCCCCCCCCCTTGCACACGCGGCCACGCGCCCCGCACGGGGCCGGGGGTGTCCCCGCGTGTCCCCGCGTGTCCCCTCTGGGGGGGGGGGTCCCACTGTCCCCTCATGTGCCCCCACGGAGGTGCCAGCGCCGTGTCCCCCCCCGGGGGTCCTGTCCCCCCCCCTCCATGGGGGTCCTGCCCCCCCTCCCGTGTCCCCCCGGGGGGGTCCCACCCCTCCGTGGGAACGGCCCCGGCCCCGGCCCCGTTTCCGCTCTTCCCTTCCAGGAAGCGGCGCCGGGATCCGGCCCCCCCCCGTCCCCCGCGGTGTCCCCTTCCTCCCTCGGTGTCCCCTTCCTCCCTCCGTGTCCCCTTCTCCCTCGGTGTCCCCTTCCTCGCCCCATGTCCCCCGCCCTGTCCCCTTCCTCCCTCGGTGTCCCCGGCCCTGCCACCCCCTGGCCTGGCCCGCTCCTGTCCCCCGTGTCCTGCCCTGCAGTGTCCCCCCGTGTCCCCTGTGCCTGTCCCGCTCGTGTCCCCACACGGTGTCCTGTGTTCCAGTGTCCCCAGAATGTCCCAGAAACCCCCGTGTCCCCGTACCCCGGTGTCCCAGTGTCCCAGTGTCCCAGTGTCCCTCATGTCCCTGTCCCTCACATCCCAGTGTCCCTCATGTCCCAGTGTCCCTGTCCCTCACATCCCTGTGTCCCAGTGTCCCTCATGTCCCTCACATTCCGGTGTCCCGCTGTCCCAAGGCGTCCCTGTGCCCTTCGGGTGTCCCCATCCCCACTGTCCCGTTGCCCTCAGGGTGTCCCTGATGTCCCTCGGGTGTCCTTCAGGTGTCCCCATCCCTGATGTCCCCACGGCCCCGGGCTGTCCCAGGGTGTCCCGGTGTCCTTGGAGTGTCCCGGTGTCCCCGGGGTGTCCCTGTCCTTTCTGTCCCGGTGTCCCCGGGGTGTCCCATTCCCTTCTGTGCCGCTGTCCCCTGGGTGTCCCATTCCCTGATGTCCCGGTGTCCTTGGAGTGTCCCGGTGTCCCCGGGGTGTCCCTGCCCTTTCTGTCCCGGTGTCTCCAGGTTGTCCCGGTGTCCCCGGGGTGTCCCCGTGCCCGCTGTCCCCTCTGTCCCTTGTCCTCGGCGTGTCCCGGTGTCTCCGGGGT
This sequence comes from Ammospiza caudacuta, assembly GCF_027887145.1. NCBI lineage: Eukaryota > Metazoa > Chordata > Aves > Passeriformes > Passerellidae > Ammospiza > Ammospiza caudacuta. Next base: position 4,701,515 of record NC_080623.1, read on the forward strand.
GTCCCCGGGGTGTCCCCGTGCCCGCTGTCCCCTCTGTCCCCGGGCTGTCCCCGCTCCGCCCCGCTCCCCTCGGGGTGCCCCCGTCCCTCCTGTCCCTTATCCCCATCGCGTCCCGCTCCCCCCGGTGTCCCCGGTGCCGGTGCCGGTGCCCGGCGGGGCTCAGGCTCCTCCCCGGTGAGTCACGGCGGGGCGGGGCGGCCCCGGGCCCCCCCCGGGCACTTTCCGAGGGGACTCGGAGCGGGAGCAGCGCCGAGCCCGGGCAGCCCCGAGCGCCATGGCCCCGGCCCCGGCCCCGGCCCGGCCCCGCCGCCGCTGCGGGCCCCGCGTGGCGCTGCCGGTGCCGCTCCCGGTGCCGCTGCCGCTGCTGCTGCCGCTGCTGCTCCCGCCGGTCGCCGCCTTCAACCTGGAGGCGTCGCGGCCCGTGGTGTTCCGCGGGGCCCCCGGCTCCTTCTTCGGCTTCGCGCTGGACTTTTACCTGCCCGAGCCCCGCAGGTACCGGCAACCGGGCCGGGAACCGGGAACCGAGCGGGGAACGGGGAACCGGGAGCCGGGAACCGGGAGCGGCACCGCCGGGACGGGAACCGCGCCGGGAACCGGGAGCGCCCGCGGGGAACCGGGACGGGACGGGGCGGGGGCGGCGGGGACGGGAACGGACGGACCGAGGGACGGAGGGACCGAGGGACGGGGCCGGGAGAGGGACGGGAACCGGGCACCGGGAGCGGGAGCGGCCCCGGTGGGACGGGGAGCGGCCGCGGAGCGGGGCGGGGCTCGGAGGGCCGGCCCCGGAGCGGGATAACGGGAACGGGACAGCGGCACCGGGAATGGGAAGGGCCAACGGGAACGGGCGGGGGCGGCGGGAACGGGAACGGGAAGTGCGAACCGGGACCGAAAGTGTGACCGGGAGCGGGACGGGGCTGAGGGAGCCGGGGAGCGGGGCGGGAACGGGGACCGGGCCGGGGCAGCGGGGACGGGAATGGGACACCGGAATCGGAACCGGGACGGGAGCCGGGAATGGGAGGCAGGAAGCGGGGCCGGGAACGGGAACCGGGAGGGTCCGGCCCGTCCGGGGGGTCCCAGCGGGGCCGAGCCCGGTCCCCCCGTGTCCCGCCGGTGTCCCCCCGGTGTTCCCCGGTGTCCCCCCCGCGCCGGCCCCGCCGGGGGTCCCGGGCCCCCCTGCCCCGAGCCCGGAGCGTTTCCTGTAACCGGAGCCGGGAGCTGCCCCCGGGGGGCTCTGGGGGGGGCTCGGGGGATCCCGAACACCTGGGGGGGGGGGTCCCGAACATCTGGGGGGGTCCCGAACATCCGGGGGGGTCCCGAACATCTGGGGGGGGGGGGCCCAGGCACGGCCTTGCGGCCCCCCCGGTGCCCCGCGGGTGACAAGCGCGGTGTCCCCGCGGTGTCACCACCCCCCCCCCCGTGTCCCCCCCAGTGTCAGCGTCCTGGTGGGCGCCCCCAAGGCCAACACGAGCCAGCCCAACGTGACTCAGGGGGGCGCCGTGTTCCACTGCCCCTGGCCCCCCCAGGGCGGCGCCTGCGCCCCCATCGACTTCGACCACATCGGTGAGGGGACACCAGGGACACCTGGGGACACCGGGGACACCTGGGGACACCGGGGACACCTGGGGACACCGGGGGGGGGCACTGGGGACACGGGGACTTGGGGGGACGTGGAGGGGGGAATGAGACTCACCTGGAATGGGGGGGACATGTGGAGGGGACTGGAGACCCCCAGGGAATGGGGACAGGGACAGCTCCACTCAGGAACGAGGATGGGGACAGGGACAGGGTCAGGACGTCCAGGAATGGGGACAGGGACAGGGACAAACCCCCAGAAACTGGGACTGGGACAGGACCAAACTCCCAGGGTATGGGGACAGGGACAGGGACAGGGACAAAGCCCCAGGAATGGGGATGGGGACAGGGTCAGGAGCCCCAGGAATGGGGACAGGGACAGGGACAGGGACAAACCCCCAGAAATTGGGACTGGGACAGGACCAAATTCCCAGGGTATGGGGACAGGGACAGGACCCCCAGGAATGGGGACAGGAACAGGGACAAAGCCCCAGGAATGGGGATGGGGACAGGGTCAGGAGCCCCAGGAATGGGGACAGGGACAGGGACAGGGACAGGACCCCCAGGAACAGGGACAGGGACAAACCCCAGGAACAGGGACAGTCCCAGGCCGTGGGCGGGGGACAGGAATGGGGACAAAGAAGGGGGTCTGGCATGTGGGGACAGGGTTGGGGACACCCCCAGGGGACAGAGCCACAGCGGTGGCACCCAGAGACCCCCAGGACGCCCCCGGGCAGCTCGGTGTCACCGTGTCACCGTGTCACTGTGTCACCGTGTCACCGTGTCACCGTCCCCCGTCGCTGTCGCTGTCGCTGTCCCCACCCCCCGATGGCCTTGGCTCCGTTAATGATCAACCTGGGGATGGGGGGGGGATCCAGGGGGGGCTTGGGGGGCACAGTGGGGGGGGGTGGGGGTGGCTGGGGGGGTCCCTGGGGGTCCCCTGACCCCTGTGCCCCCCCCAGGGACCCGCACCCACGACTTTGGGGGCAACAGCAGCGACGGCGCCGAGCCCGTGGAGTTCAAATCCCTGCAGTGGTTCGGGGCCACCGTGAGGGCCCACAACGGCTCCATCCTGGTACCTTGGGGACATTGGGGACATTGGGGACATTGGGGACATTGGGGGGACACTGGGGCCACCGTGAGGGCCCACAACGGCTCCATCCTGGTACCTTGGGGACACCAATGGGGACATTGGGGACATTGGGGACATTGGGGGGACACTGGGGCCACCGTGAGGGCCCACAACGGCTCCATCCTGGTACCTTGGGGACACCAATGGGGACATTGGGGACATTGGGGACACTGGGGCCACCGTGAGGGCCCACAACGGCTCCATCCTGGTATGGGGACACCAATGGGGACATTGGGGACACCACTGGGGACACCGGGGGGGACACAACGGCTCCATCCTGGTATGGGGACACCGGGGACACTGGAGGGGCATGGGGGACATTGGGGACACAACGGCTCCATCCTGGTACGGTGACATTGGGGACACCCCTGGGGACACCGGGGCACACCGGGCACACCGTGTGGTGACCCCGCGGTGCCCCCCTCCCCTTTGTGCCCCCCCCCAGGCGTGCGCCCCCCTGTACAGCTGGAGCCCCCCCAAGGAGGAGGGGGGGGCGCGGGAGCCGGTGGGCTCCTGCTTCCTGTCCCTGGGCAACTTCTCCAAGTTCGTGGAGTACGCGCCCTGCCGCTCAGGTGGGACCCGAAACTACCCCAAAACCACCCCAAAACCACCCCCAAACCCCCTGTCATCCCTGCCGCTCAGGTGGGACCCGAAACTGCCCCAAAAACCCCCAAAAACACCCCAAAACCACCCCAAAACCCCCTGTCATCCCTGCCGCTCAGGTGGGACCCAAAACCACCCCAAAACCACCCCAAAACCACTCCAAAAACCCCTGTCATCCCTGCTGCTCAGGTGGGACCCAAAACTGCCCAAAAACCCCCCAAACCCCCCGGGAGCTCCTGTCCTCCCTGCCACTCAGGTGGGACCCCAAAAACTGCCCTAAACCCCCCCAAAACCACCCAAAACACCCCAAAGACCCCCTGTCCTCCCCGCCGCTCAGGTGGGACCCCAAAAACGCCCAAAACCACCCCAAAATCCAACACCCCCAAAAAAAAAACAACCAAAACCTTCCAAAACCCCCAGTCCTCCCCGCCGCTCAGGTGGGACCCCAAAACCGCCCCAAAAACCCCCAAAACCGCCCCAAAACCCCCCCCAAAAAACCCTCCAACACCCCCAGTCCTTCCCGCCGCTCAGGTGGGACCCCAAAACATCCCAAAAACCCCCAAACCACCCCAAAACCCCCCCAAAAAACTCTCCAAAACCCCCAGAGCTCTGTGTCCCCCAGACCCCTTGGGTTCCCCCAAGCCCTGCCTGGTCTTTGGGGAGGGGGTGACACCCCCGGGACCCCCTGACCCCCCCCGTGTCCCCCCAGACCTGAACTCGGCGGCCGGGCAGGGCTATTGCCAGGGGGGCTTCAGCGCCGACTTCACACAGGTGGGACTGGGGGGGTCCTGGGGGGTCCTGGGGGCGTTTTTGGGGGGGCTCCTGGTTCAGGTTGGGGTTTTTCGGCGTGTCCTTGGGGGGCTTTTGGGGGGGTTTTGGGGTGATTCTGGGGGGTTTTGGGGTGGTTCTGGGGGGTTCTGGGGGGTTTTTGGGGGGCTCCTGCTTCAGGTTGGGGTTTTTCGGGGGGTCCTGGGAGGGATTTTGGGGGGGTTTTGGGGGGGTTTTGGGGTGGTTCTGGGGGGTTCTGGGGGGTTTTTGGGGGGGCTCCTGCTTCAGGTTGGGGATTTTCGGGGGGTCCTGGGAGGGATTTTGGGGGGTTTTGGGGTGGTTCTGGGGGGTTTTTGGGGGGGCTCCTGCTTCAGGTTGGGGATTTTCGGGGGGTCCTGGGAGGGATTTTGGGGGGGTTTTGGGGGGGTTTTGGGGTGGTTCTGGGGGGTTTTTGGGGGGGCTCCTGCTTCAGGTTGGGGATTTTCGGGGGGTCCTGGGGGGGATTTTGGGGGGTTTTGGGGTGGTTCTGGGGGGTTTTGGGGGGGCTCCTGGTTCAGGTTGGGGTTTTTCGGGGGGTCCTGGGGGGGGATTTTGGGGGAATTTGGGGTTGGGGTGGTTCTGGGGGGTTTTGGGGGGGCTCCTGGTTCAGGTTGGGGTTTTTCGGGGGGTCCTGGGGGGGATTTTGGGGGGGTTTTGGGGTGGTTCTGGGGGGTTTTTGGGGGGGCTCCTGGTTCAGGTTGGGGTTTTTCGAGGGGTCCTAGGGGGAATTTTGGGGGGGTTTTGGGGGGGTTTTGGGGGTCTCCTGGTTCAGGTTGGGGTTTTTCGGGGGGTCCTGTGGGGTTTGGGGGGGTCCTGGGGGGGTTCTGTTGGGGTTCACGGGGGGTCCCGGGTGGCTTTGGAGGGGTTCGTGGGGGATTCATGGGGGGGTTGGGGTTTTTGGGGGGTCCCGGGCGGGTTCGGAGGAGTCCAGGGAGGGGTTCATGGGGTGTTCGGGGATTGGGGGGTTCAGGGGGGTTCAGGGGGGATCTCGGGGGGGTTTTGGGGGTCCAGCCCCGCTGAGGGGGGGTCCTGTGTTGGTTTTGGGGGGGTTTTGGGGGTCCAGCCCCGCTGAGGGGGGGTCCTGTGTTGGTTTTGGGGGGGTTTTGGGGGTCCAGCCCCGCTGAGGGGGGGTCCTGTGTTGGTTTTGGGGGGATTTTGGGGGTCCAGCCCCACTGAGGGGGGGTCCCGGTGTCTCTGCAGACCGGGCGGGTGCTCCTGGGGGGGCCCGGCAGCTTCTTCTGGCAAGGTGAGACCCCCGCCCCACCCGGGCTGTCCCCTGGGTGTCGCCATTGTCCCCTGGGTGTCCCCCACTGTCCCCTGTGTGTCCCCTACCTGTCCCCCTGTCCTCTGCTTGTCCCCCACTCCCCCCTGTGTGTCCCCACTGCCCACCCCGTCCCCTGTCCCCTCCCTGTCCCCTGCCTGTTTTCCCTGTCCCTGTCCCCAAAGGTGCTGAGGTGTCCCCTGTCCCCAGGGCAGGTGATGGGGTGTCCCCGGTGTCCCCAGCCATGCTGAGGTGTCCCCTGTCCCCAAGGCAGGTGATGGGGTGTCCCCGGTGTCCCCAGGCAGTATCCCCGGTGTCCCCAGCCATGCTGAGGTGTCCCCTGTCCCCAGGGCAGGTGATGTCGGTGTGAGGTGTCCCCGGGCAGTGTCCCCATTGTCCCCGGTGTCCCCAGCCATGCTGAGGTGTCCCCTGTCCCCAGGGCAGGTGATGTCGGCCACCCAGGAGCAGATCACGGCCGGGAACTTCCCCGAGTACCTGATCCAGGAGGTGCCGGGACAGCTCCAGACGCGCCAGGCGGAGCCCAGCCACGACGACAGCTACATGGGTGACACTTGGGGACATTGGGACACATTGGGGACATTGGGGACAGCTGGGGGACACAGGGACACAGGGACACAGGGACATTGGGGACATTGGGGACACTGGGGACATGGGGACACGGGGACACAGGGACAGCTCCAGACGCGCCAGGCGGAGCCCAGCCACGACGACAGCTACATGGGTGACACTTGGGGACATTGGGGACACTGGGGACACATTGGGGACATTGGGGACACCGGGGACAGCCACATGGGTGACACGCAGGTGACACTCTCTCTCTCTCCCCCCCCCCCAGGTTACTCGGTGACAGTCGGGGAGTTCAGCGGTGACACCACGCAAGGTGGGTGACAGCGGGTGACACGCGAGGGTGGCACGGCCACCCCTGGCCACACCTGACAGTGTCCCTTCTTTGTCCCTTTGTCCCCAACAGACTTCGTGGCCGGTGTCCCCAAGGGCAACCTCACCTACGGCTACGTAAGAGGGGACACGGGGGGGACACAAAGGGGACACAAAGGGGACACAAAGGGGACACAAAGGGGACACAAAGGGGACATGGAGGGGACATGGGGGGAACACAAGGAAGACACTGGGGACACGGGGGGGACACAAAGGGGACACAAAGGGGACACAAGGGACATGGAGGGGACACGGGGGGACACAAAGGGGACACAAAGGGGACACAAAGGGGACACAAAGGGGACATGGAGGGGACATAGGGGGGAACACAAGGAAGACACTGGGGACACGGGGGGGACACAAAGGGGACATTGGGGGGACACTGGGGGGGGGTCACAGTGCCCGTGTCCCCCCCCCCCCCGCTGGCTCAGTGTCCCCTCGGTGTCCCCTCGGTGTCCCCAGGTCACCATCCTCAATGGCACCAACATGAAGTCCCTGTACAACTTCTCGGGGGAGCAGGTGAGGACGGGGGGGTCTGGGGGGGATTTGGGGGTCTTGGGGGGTCCTGGGGGTGTCTTGGGGGGGGGGTCTGGGTGGTCCTGGGAGGGACCTGGGGGATTCTGGGGGGATTTGGGGGGTCCCAAAAGGGACCCGAGGTGGGGAGTGGGGGGGACACCCAGGGAGGGGGGAAGGGGGTTTCAAATGGGGGGGGGGGCTCTAAAATGGGGTGTGGGGTCCCCATGGAAGGGTGGGGGGGATACACAGAATTTGGGGGGGGGGGGGGGTGTCGTTCTGGCCCCTCCTCACCCCGTTTTGTCCCCTCCCCCCCCCCCCCCCCCCCAGATGGCCTCGTACTTTGGCTACGCCGTGGCCGCCACCGATGTCAACAACGATGGGTGAGGGACCCCCGGGACCCCCTGATAGAGACCCCCCTGGGACCCCCAGGACACCCCCGGGACCCCCCTGGGACCCCCCTGAGACCCCCGGGACACCCCTGGGAACCCCCGGGACCCCCAGGAACCCCCCCTGGGAGCCCTGGGACCCCCCGGGACCCCTCAAATGGCTCCGTGCCCCAGGAGTGCCCCCCAAAATTGCTCTGTGCCCCCTCCCTCACCCCCAAAAGTCACTCGGGGGGCCCCCCCAGTGCCCCCCAAAAGTGCTCAGTGCACCCCCAAACTCAGCCCGTGCCCCCCCTAAATGGCTCAGTGCCCCCCCCAGACTCACTCAGTGGCCCCCCCAGACTCACGGACCTGCTGGTGGGGGCCCCCCAAGCTCTCTCTGTACCCCCCAAACTCACCGTGTACCCCCCCAAATGACTCAGTGACTCCCCCAATGGCTCAGTGCCCCCCCTAAACTCACCCTGAACCCCCCCGTGCTCCCCCAAATGGCTCAGTGACCCCCCCCAAATTCACTGTATGCCCCCCCCAAATGGCTCAGTGACCCCCCCCAAATTCACTGTGTGCCCCCCCAGACTCGCAGACCTGCTGGTGGGGGCCCCCCAGCTCACTCTGTACCCCCCAAACTCACCGTGTGCCCCCCCCAAATGGCTCAGTGACCCCCCCCAATGGCTCAGTGACCCCCCCCAAACTCACTGTGTGCCCCCCCCGTGCCCCCCCAGACTCACGGACCTGCTGGTGGGGGCCCCGCTGTTCATGGCCCGTACCAACGGCGCCGCGGGGGGGGCGCGGGGAGCTGGGCCGCGTGTACCTGTACCTGCAGCGGGGGGGGGGCCCCGCCCGCCGCCCCCGCCGCCCTCACGGGCACGCACGAGTTCGGGCGGTTCGGCAGCGCCATCGCCGCGCTCGGCGACCTGGACCGGGACGGATACAACGGTACCGGCACCGGGGGGGGGCTGCAATGGTACCCGGGAACGGGGGGGGAACGGGACCGGGACGGATACAACGGTACTGGCAATGGGGGGGGGATACAATGGTACCGGGAACGGGGGGGGAACGGGACCGGACGGATACAACGGTACCGGCACCGGGGGGGGGGCTACAATGGTACCGGGAACGGGGGGGGGAACGGGGACCGGGACGGATACAACGGTACTGGCAACGGGGGGGGGGATACAATGGTACCGGGAACGGGGGTGGGGGGGGGACAATGGTACCGGGGGGGGGGACGGGACCGGGACAGATACAACGGGACCGGGACCGGGGGGGGCTACAATGGTACCGGGAACGGGGGTGGGGGGCACAGGGACCTGGACCGGGACGGATACAACGGTACCGGCAACGGGGGGGAACAACGGTACCGGGAATGGGGGGGGCTACAATGGTACTGGGAGGGACCTGGACCGGGACGAATACAACGATACCGGGACCGGGGGGGGGGGGGGGGAACGGTACCGGGACAGATACAACAGTACCGGAACGGGGAACGGGGCAGGGAAATGGTACCGGGGGGAGGGAACGGGACCGGGGGGGGGGGGGAAACAGGACCCGGACCTGGGGCGGGCTACAATGGTACCGGGGGGAAATAATGGTACCCGGAGGGGAACGGGACCGGGACGGATACAACGGTACCGGAACGGGGGGGGGCACCGGGACCGGGGGGGGGCAAGGGGACCGGGAGCGTGGGGGGTACCGGGAGGGGAACGGGAGCGGGACAGAGACAACGGTACCGGGGGGACAGAGGGGGGGAAACAGGGAATTGGGGGGGGGGGTTATGGGGTGGTTATGGAAGGGTTTAGTGGGAGGTTATTGGGGGGAAACTGGGGGGATTTACAGGGGGTTTATGGGGGGGCACGGGGGGGGGGTTATGGGGGGGTCTATGGGGCTCCGGGAGGGTTTTGGGGGTGCCCCCCCCGCTGACCCCCCCCTCCTCGTGCGCAGACGTGGCCGTGGGGGCCCCGCTGGGGGCCGAGGGGCGCCGGGGGCTCGTGTTCATCTTCCGGGGGGGGGGGCGCGGGGCTGCGGCCCCGGCCGGCGCAGGTGCTGCGGGGAACGGGAGCGCCCCGGGGCCAGCCCGACTTCTTCGGGGCCGCGCTGCGCGGGGACAGCGACCTGGACGGCAACGGGTACCCGGGTGAGGGACGGGGACGCCCGTGTGTCACCCCTGTGTCACCCCTGTCACCCCTGTGTCACCCCTGTGTCACCCCTGTGTCACCCCTGTCACCCCCACACAACGGGTACCCGGGTGAGGGACGGGGACGCCCGTGTGTCACCCCTGTCACCCCTGTGTCACCCCTGTGTCACCCCTGTGTCACCCCTGTGTCACCCCTGTGTCACCCCTGTCACCCCCACACAACGGGTACCCGGGTGAGGGACGGGGACACCCGTGTGTCACCCGTGTGTCACCCCATGTGTCACCCCTGTGTCACCTGTGTGTCACCCGTGTGTCACCCCTGTGTCACCCCTGTGTCACCCCTGTGTCACCCCTGTGTCACCTGTGTGTCATCCCTGTAACCTTCTGTCATCCCCTGTGTCACTCCCCCTTGTCCCCCCCTGGGTCCCCGTCCCTGTCCCCATGTCCCCCCAATGTCCCCCTGCCCCCCAATGTCCCCCTGTGTCCCCTCGGTGACCCCCCCGTCCCCACAGATCTCCTGGTTGGCGCCTTCGGGGCGGACGCGGCCGTGGTTTACAGGTGAGTGTCCCCATTGTCCCCAATGTCCCCGTTGTCCCCGTTGTCCCCAATGTCCCCATTGTCCCCAATGTCCCCATTGTCACCTGTCCCCCCCAGGGGCCGCCCCATTGTCCACGCCAGCGCCACCCTGGCCATCGTCCCCTCCATGTTCAACCCCGAGGAGCGCGGCTGCGCCCTGGCCAGCGGCCACCACGTGTCCTGGTGGGTGACAGGGGGACAGGGAGGGGACAGGGAGGGGACAGGGAGGGGATAAAGAGGGGACAGGGTGGGGACAGCAAGGGGACGGTGGGGGACACTGCAGGGACACTGTGAGGACAACAGGGGGACAGCGGGGACAGCTGTGGGGACAGCAGGGGACAGAGAGAGGGGACACGGAGGGGACAGAGAGGGGACACTACAGGGACAACAGGGGGACACCAGGGACAGCTGGGGACAGGGCGGGGACAGTGGAGAAGACATGGGGGACACCGGGAGGGGACATGGGGACACTGGGAGGGACACTGGGATTCCCAGGGACATGGGGACAGGGCATTGGGGACACTGCAGGGGGAACTGGGGACACTGCTGGGTCATTGGGTGTCCGGGAGGGGGACACTGAGGGGACACTGAGGGGACACACGGTGCCACCCCTGTGTGTCCCCTCCCAGCATCAATGTCACCTTCTGCCTCAACGCCTCCGGACGTCACCTGCCCGGGCCCATCGGTGAGGGGACATGGGGGACACTGGGGGGGACATGGGGGACACTGGGGGGGACATGGGGGACATTGGGGGGGACAGGGGAGGGGATGCTGGGGGGGACAAGGGAGGGACAATGGTGGGGGCACAGGGGACATGGAGAGAACAAAGGGGACATCGCAGGACGGGGACAATGGAGGGGACAAATGGGGACACCCCAGGGGACACCCCGGCGGTCGTGTCCCTGTGTCCCTGCGGTGTCCCCAAGGGTGGCACAGCAGCCGTGGGGACAGGACGGGGACCCCAGGACTGTCCCTGCCGGGTCCCCATGGTGTCCCCATGTCCCCGAGGGTGGCACAGCAGCCGTGGGGACAGGACGGGGACACCAGGGCAGTGTGCCTGCCATGTCCCTGACGTGTCCCCATTGTGTCCCCTCGCTGTCCCCAGGGCTGGCGCTGGAGCTGAGCGTGGACGGGGCCCGGCCGGGGGGGGCGCGGCGGGCGCTGTTCCTGGGGGGGGGCGCGGGGGGGGGCGCCCCCCTCCCCCACGCGGAACCTGAGCCTGGAGGTGCCCAACGGGGGGAGCCCGCGCTGCCGCACGCTGCCCGTGTTCCTCAGGGTAAGGGGGCCCCGACACCCCCAAAACTGCGCAAAAACTGCGCAAAAATACCCCAAAAACTGCCCCGAAAATAGCCCCCAAACCGCCCCGAAAACTGCCTCAAAAACCCAACAACTGCTCCAAAATAGCCCAAAAATACCCCAAAAACTGCCCCAAAACTGCCCAAAAACTGCCCAAAAATACCCCCAAAACTGCCCCAAAATCTGCCCCAAAACTGCCCCAAAATACTCCAACTGCCCCAACGACTGCCCCAAAACCAGCCCCAAAAACTGCCCAAAAATACCACAAAAACTGCCCCCAAAACTGCCCCAAAATACCCCAAAACTGCCCCAAAACTGCCCCAAAGCTGCCCCAACAACTGCCCCAAAACCTGCCCAAAAATACCCCAAAAACTGCCCCAAAACCAGCCCCAAAAACTGCCCAAAAATACCCCAAAAACTGCCCCAAAAACTGCCCCAAAACTGCCCCAAAAACTGCCCAAAAACCCCAAACAGCCCAAAATATCCCAAAACCGCCCCGGGTCCCCTCATGTCACCCCCGTGTCACTCTGGGTAGCCCCTTTGTCACCTCTGGGTCCCTTGTGTCACCTCCCTGTCCCCATGGAGTCCCCATGGTGTCCCCATGTCCCCAGAACAAAGCCGAGTTCCAGGACAAGCTGTCACCCATCCCGGTGTCCCCATGGTGTCCCCACGGTGTCCCCAATGTCCCCAGAACGAGTCCGAGTTCCGGGACAAGCTGTCCCCATGGTCTCCCCATGGTGTCCCCAATGTCCCCATGGTGTCCCCAGTGTCCCCAGAACGAAGCCGAGTTCCGGGACAAGCTGTCGCCCATCCCGGTGTCCCCATGTCCCTGTCCCTGTCAGTGTCCCCAATGTCCCCAATGTCCCCACGGTGTCCCCAATGTCCCCAGAACGAGTCTGAGTTCCGGGACAAGCTGTCGCCCATCCCGGTGTCGCTGAGCCTGGCCCTGGACCCGGCCGTGTCCCCTCCCCCGCCGGGACTGTCCCCGCTGCTGTCCCCGGCCACGCGCACGCGCCTCGAGGCCAAGGTATGTCACCTGTGTGTCACCTGTGTGTCACCTGTGTCACCTGTGTGTCACCCTGTGTCACCTGTGTCACCCCTGCTGTCCCCGCTGCTGTCCCCGGCCGTGCGCATGCGCCTCGAGGCCAAGGTACGGCACCTGTGTGTCACCTGTGTGTCACCTGTGTGTCACCTGTGTCACCCTGTGTCACCCTGTGTGTCACCTGTGTGTCACCTGTGTGTCACCTGTGTCACCCTGTGTGTCACCTGTGTCACCCTGTGTCACCCTGTGTGTCACCTATGTCACCTTGTGTCACCCTGTGTGTCACCTGTGTGTCACCTGTGTCACCCTGTGCCACCCAGTGTCCCTGTGTCCCCCATGTCTGCCATCACCCCAATGTCCCCAATGTCCCCATCACCCCTCTGATGTCCCCGTGCTGTCCCTGCTGTCCCCTCTGATGCCCCCATGCTGTCCCCCGTGCTGTCCCTGATGTCCCCCATGCTGTCCCCTCTGATATCCTTGTGCTGTCCCCTCTGCTGTCCCCGTGTCCCCTCTGATGTCCCCATGTTTTCCCCCGTGCTGTCCCCTCTGATGTCCCCGTGCTGTCCCCGTGTCCCCAGGCCCACATCCAGCTGGACTGTGAGGACAACGTCTGCGTGCCCGACCTGCAGCTCGAGGCCAGCGCGTAAGGGGGACACCGGGGACATGGGTGGGGACACCGGGGACATGGGTGGGGACACCGGGGGGACATGGGTGGGGACACCGGGGGAACATGGGTGGGGACACCGGGGGGACATGGGTGGGGACACAGCGGGACCAGGAAGGTGTGGCTGTGCCCAGGCTGGCCCTGGGGGTTTCTGTGAATGTCCCTGGTAATGTCCCCAATGTCCCCGATGTCCCCGGGGACCACTGGGCGCTGTTCCTGGGGGGCTATGGGGATGTCCCCAATGATGTCCCCAATGTCCCCAGTGATGTCCCCAATGATGTCCCCAATGATGTCCCCAGGGACCGCCGGGCCGTGTTCCTGGGGGACAGGAACCCCCTCAATGTGACGTTCCTGGGGGTGGTTTAGGATGTCCCCAATGATGTCCCCAATGTCCCCAGTGTCCCCAATGATGTCCCCAATGATGTCCCCGATGTCCCCAGTGTCCCCGATGTCCCCAGGGGACAGGAACCCTCTCAATGTGACATTCCTGGGGGTGGTTTAGGATGTCCCCAATGATGTCCCCAATGATGTCCCCGATGTCCCCAGGGACCGCCGGGCCGTGTTCCTGGGGGACAGGAACCCCCTCAATGTGACGTTCCTGGCGCGCAACGTGGGCGAGGGGGGCGCCTACGAGGCCGAGCTGCACCTGCGCCCCCCCCCGGGCGCGCTCTACTCGGGGGTGCTGCGGCCCCACGGGGTGAGGGGGCACCGGGGGGCACCCAGGGATGGGGAGGGGGCTGCGGGTGTTGGGGTCTGGGGGTTTGGAGGGCTTTGAGGGAGTTTGGGGGGGTTTGGAGGGGCTGGGGAGGCACCCAGAGGGTGGGGAGGGGGCTGCAGGCATTTGGGTCTGGGGGTTCGGAGGGGTTTGGGGGGGTTTAGAGGGGCTGGGGGCGCACTGGAGATGGGGAGGGGGCTGCGGGTATTGGGGTCTGGGGGTTTGGAGGGGTTTTGGGGGGGCACTCTGAAGGTGGGGAGGAGGCTTGGGGGTCCTGGGTTGATACCGTGACGGTGGGGAGGGGGCTGTGGGTATTGGGGGGTGTCAGTTTGGGTGGGTTTGGGGGGGTTTGGAGGGGCTGGGGGGCACCCTGAGGGTGGGGAGGGGGTCCCAGGTATTTGGGGGTGGGGGCTTGGGGGGGCTGTGTTGATACGCCAGGGGGGGGGAGGGGGCCGTGGGTATTGGGGTCTGGGGGTTTGGAGGGGTTTGGGGGACTGGGGAGGCACTCCGAAGGTGGGGAGGGGGTCACAGGCATTTGGGGGTGGGGGCTTGGGGGGGCTTGGGGGGGTTTAGAGGGACTGGGGGGGCACACTGGAGATGGGGAGGGGGCCGTGGGTATTGGGGTCTGGGGGTTTGGAGGGGCTGGGGGCGCACTCCGAAGGTGGGGAGGGGGTCACAGGCATTTGGGGGTGGGGGCTTGGGGGCTTTGGGGGTTCAGGGGGGCACCCCGAGGGTGGGGAGGGGGCTGCAGGCATTTGGGTCTGGGGGCTTGGGGGCTTTGGGGGTTCAGGGGGGGCACCCCGAGGGTGGGGAGGGGGCCATAGATATTGAGGGGAGGGCATTTGGGGGGGGCTTGGGTGGTCTGGGGATATGGGGGGGGGGGATGAATTGGGGGTCCGGGGGGGGGGGGTCACTCACCACCGCTGACCCCCGACCCCCCCCCCCCCAATTTCTCTCTGTCCCCCTCCCCAGAATTTCTCTGCCCTGAGCTGCGAGCTGGGGGGGGGCAACGGCTCGAGCCCCCTGGTCTGCGACCTGGGCAACCCCATGAAGGCGGGGGCCAGCGTGAGTGGGGCTGGGGGCTTCGGGGGGGGGCTGGGGGGGGATTTGGGGGGGTTTGGGGGGGTTCTTGGGGGGGTCTGGAGGGGTTTTGGGGGAGCGTTTGTGAGGGTTTGGCGGGATTTGGGGAGGTCTGGGGGGCTTTGGGAGGGGTTTTATGGGGGGTCTGGGGGCTTTGGGGCATCTAGGGGGGTCTGGAGGGGGATTTGGGGGGTCTGGGGGGGTCTGGAGGGGGATTTGGGGGGTTTTGGGGGGGGTCTGGATGGGTTTTTGGGGCGTTTTTGGGGGGCATTTGTGAGGGTTTGGGGGGATTTGGGGAGGGCTGGGGGACTTTGGTGGGGCTCTTTGGGAGGGTTTTGGGGGGGGTCTGGGGGCTTTGGGGGGGTCTGGGGGAGTCCGGAGTGGGATTTGGGGGGTCTGGGGAGGAGTTTGGGGGATTTGTGGGGGTTTTGGGGGTATTTTGGGGGGATTTGTGGGGGTTTTGGGGGGGTCTTTGGGAGGGTTTTAGGGGGGTTTTGGGGGGGGTCTGGGCGGGTTTTGAGGGGCTTTGGGGGAGTTTTGGGGGAGTCTTGGAGGGGCTTGGGGGGGATTTGAGTTTTGTGGGGGTCTGGGGGGTCTGGAGGGGCTTTTGGGGGGGGATTTGTGAGGGTTCTGGGGGGATTTGGGGGGTTCAGGGCAGTCTGGGTGGATTTTGGGGGGATTTGGGAGATTTTGGGGGTTTTGGGGGGCTCCGGGGGATTAGGGGGGGTTATGGGGGTTTGGGGGGGGGGGGGGTCCCGGCTGACCCCCACCCACCCACAGATTTGGGGGGGGCTGCGTTTCACCCTCCCCCACCTGAGCGACAACAGCAGCAGCGTCCGGTTCGAGCTGCAGATCCGCAGGTGGGGCTGGGGGCGCCCCGAAATGGGGGCACCCTGAAATGGGGGCACCCCGAAATGGGGGCACCCCAAAATGGCAGCACCCCGAAATGGGGGCACCCCAAAATCGGGGGCATCCTGAAATGGGGGCACCCCAAAATGGGGGTATCCTGAAATGGGGGCACCCCGAAATTGGGGCACCCTGAAATGGGGGCACCCCGAAATTGGGGCACCCTGAAATGGGGGCACCCTGAAATGATGGCACCCCGAAATGGGGGCACCCCAAAATTGGGGGCACCCCGAAATGGGGGCACAGGGGGGGCACCCCGAAATGGCGGCACCCCAAAATTGGGGGCATCCTGAATTGGGGCACCCCAAAATGGGGGCACCCCGAAATGGGGGTATCCTGAAATGGGGGCACCCTGAAATGGGGGCACCCCGAAATTGGGGGCATACTGAAATGGGGGGCACCCCGAAATTGGGGGCACCCCAAAATGGGGGCATCCTGAAATGGGGGCACCCCAAAATTGGGGGCGTCCTGAAATGGCGGCACCCCAAAATGGGGGGCACCCCGAAATGGCGGCACCCCGAATTGGCGGCACCCCAAAATTGGGGGCATCCTGAAATGGGGGCACCCCGAAATGGCGACACCCCGAAATTGGGGGCATCCTGAAATGGCGTCACACCAAAATGGGGGGCACCCCAAAATGGGGGGCACAGTGGGGCACCCCAAACTCGGGGGGGTCGGGGGGAGCGGTACCCCCAGTTTGGGGGGATCAGGGGGGTCCCGGCACCTCCAGTTTTGGGGTTTGGGGGGGGGGGGGTCAGAGGTCCCGGCACCCCCATTTTAGGGGGGTCACGGGGGGGGTGGCACCCCCAATTTGGGGAGCCAAGGGGGGGTCCCAGGAGCTGGGGGGGCACCCGGAGTGGAGGGGTCCCTGTCAGAGGTTTTTTGGGGGGGGGTTCGTGACCCTGGGGACGTCCCCAAATTGTGGGGGGGGGGTCCCTGGGGGTGTCCCTAAATTGGGTGGGGGTCCCAGGGGTGACCCTAAAGGGGTTGGGGGATCCCTGTTGATGTCCCCAAGGTGGGTGGGAGTCCCTAAAGGGGTCGGGGGTCCCTAAAGGGGTCGGGGGTCCCTAAAGGGGGTCGGGGGTCCCTGGGGGTGTCCCTAATGGGGTCGGGGGTCCCTAAAGGGGTCGGGGGTCCCTAAAGGGGTCGGGGGTCCCTGGGGGGAGGGGTCTGGGCCGTGACGCCCCCCCGCCCCCCCGCAGCAAGAACGCCAACAACTCGCAGAGCGCCGTGGTGCCGGTGGCGCTGGCGGTGAGGGCGGCAACGAGGGTGTCCGTGCTGGGGTGAGTGACACTGGGGACACTGGGGACATGGGGACACACTGGGGACACTGGGGACACTGGGGACATGGGGACACACTGGGGACACTGGGGACATGGGGACATTGGGACAACGAGGGTGTCCGTGCTGGGGTGAGTGACACCGACAGGGGACACTGGGGACACTGGGGACACTGGGGACAGCCAGGGGACACTGGGGACATTGGGGACATGGGGACAACGAGGGTGTCTGTGCTGGGGTGAGTGACACCAACAGGGGACACTGGGGACACTGGGGACAGCCAGGGGACACTGGGGACATGGAGACACACTGGGGACACTGGGGACATGGGGACATTGGGACAACGAGGGTGTCCGTGCTGGGGTGAGTGACACCGACAGGGGACATTGGGGACACTGGGGACAGCCAGGGGACACTGGGGACATGGGGACATTGGGACAACGAGGGTGTCTGTGCTGGGGTGAGTGACACCGACTGGGGACACTGGGGACACTGGGGACACTGGGGACATGGAGACATACTGGGGACACTCGGGACAGCCAGGGGACATGGGGACACTGGGGACATTGGGGACATGGGGACAACGAGGGTGTCCGTGCTGGGGTGAGTGACACCAACAGGGGACACTGGGGACATGGGGACACACTGGGGACACTGGGGACATGGGGACAATGAGGGTGTCCGTGCTGGGGTGAGTGACAATGGGGACATCAACAGGGGACATGGGGACAGCCTGGGGACACTGGGGACACGCAGGGGACACGAGGGCACCTGAGATCTTCCCAACGCTCTGAGTGTCCCCTCCTTGTCCACCGTGGGTTGGGTGACCCAGAGGACACAGAGGTGACACGGAGGTGACAGGAGGGGACAGGAGGGGACACGGAGGTGACACGGAGGTGACACGGAGGTGACAGGAGGGGACAGGAGGTGACAGGAGGTGACACACAGCGCTGTCCCCCCCCCGGTGTCCCCGCAGGGTGTCCCGGCCCGACGTTGTCACCATCCCCGAGGGGGGGTGGGGGCCCGACCCCCCCCAGCGGCTGCAGGACCTGGGGCCACCCGTGGAGCACGTCTACGAGGTGGGGACACGCGGACACCTGTCCCCAACCCGGGTCACAATGTCCCCAACCCGGGGTCTCTGTGTCCCCAATATGGGGGTCACAATGTCACCAAACCTGGGGTCACTGTGTCCCCAACCCTGGGTCACAATGTCCCCAACCTGGGGTCACTGTGTCCCCAATATGGGGGTCACAATGTCCCCAAACCCCGGGGTCTCTGTGTCCCCAATATGGGGGTCACAATGTCCCCAACCTGGGGTCACTGTGTCCCCAATAGGGTCACAATGTCACCAAGCCCGGGGTCTCTGTGTCCCCAATATGGGGGTCACAATGTCACCAAGCCCGGGGTCTCTGTGTCCCCAATATGGGGGTCACAATGTCCCCAAACCCCGGGGTCTCTGTGTCCCCAATATGGGGGTCACAATGTCACCAAGCCCGGGGTCTCTGTGTCCCCAATATGGGGGTCACAATGTCACCAAGCCCGGGGTCTCTGTGTCCCCAATATGGGGGTCACAATGTCACCAAACCCCGGGGTCTCTGTGTCCCCAATATGGGGGTCACAATGTCACCAAGCCCGGGGTCTCTGTGTCCCCAATATGGGGGTCACAATGTCACCAAACCTGGGGTCACTGTGTCCCCAGCCCGGGTCACAATGTCCCCAAACCCCGGGCATCTCTGTGTCCCCAACCCTGGGGTCCCTATGTCCCCAACCTGGGGTCCCTGTGTCCCCAAACCCCGGGGTCTCTGTGTCCCCAACCCTGGGGTCCCTATGTCCCTAATCCCAGGGTCACTGTGTCCCCAACCCTGGGTCACAATGTCCCCAAACCCCGGGGTCTCTGTGTCCTCAATCCTGTGATCTCCATGTGCCCAACCCTGGGGTTCCCACGTCACCAACCTGGGGTCCTGTGTCCCCAACCCCGGGGTCACAATGTCCCCAGCCCTGGGGTCCCTGTGTCCCTAATCCCAGGGTCTCTGTGTCCCCAACCCTGGCGTCACAATGTCCCCAACTTGGGAGTCCTGATGTCCCCAACCCTGGGTGTCCTGATGTCCCAAATCCTGTGATCCCCGGTCCCTCACCTGCGGGTCCCCGTGTCCCCAAATCAGGGCTGTCCCACCATCCCCGAGCCCTGGGGGTCCCCTTGTCCCCACCCCGTGTCCCCGTGTCCCCTCCTGTGTCCCTCCATGTCCCCCCATGTCCTGACCCCGTGTCCCCTCCTGTGTCCCTCCATGTCCCCAGGTGGTGAACGAGGGTCCCAGTGCCCCGGGGGTGTCCCCACCCCTTGTCCCCATGTCCCCACCCCGTGTCCCCATGTCCTGACCCAGTGTCCCCGTGTCCCCAGGTGGTGAACGGGGGTCCCAGTGCCCTGGGGGTCCCCGTGTCCCCATGTCCTGACCCTGTGTCCCCATGTCCTGACCCGGTGTCCCCCCGTGTCCCCAGGTGGTGAACGAGGGTCCCGGCGCCATCAGCCAGGGCACGCTGGAGCTCAGCTGTCCCCTGGGCCACCGCGGCCACCCCCTGCTCTACGTCACCGGCCACGAGGGGCTGCACAACTGCACGGCCAGCCACGGCACCGACCCCCTCGGGCTGGTGGGGACAGCGGGGACAGTGGGGGGACAATGGGGACAGTGGGGACAGTGGGGACGGTGGGGACAGGGGGGGTAATGGGGACATTGGGGACATTGGGGACATTTGGGACAGGGGGGGTAATGGGGACAATGGGGACATTGGGGACAATGGAGACATTGGGGACAGTGGGGACAGTGGGGGCAACAGGGACAACGGGGACAATGGGGGGACAATGGGGACAGTGGGGGGACAGTGGGGGTAATGGGGACATTGGGGACAGTGGGGGTAATGGGGACAACGGGAACAGGGAGGGCAACGGGGACAATGGGGACAATGGGGACAATAGGGACAATGGGGACAATGGGGACAAGGAGGAACCGGGGGGACATTGGGGATGGGGGAGGACAATGGGGGCAATGGGGACACTGGGAATAATGGGAACATTGGGGACAGCGGGGACATTGAGGACAGGGGGGACAATGGGGGTAATGGGGACAATGGGGACAATGGGGACACGAGGGACGGTGGGGACAATGGGGACATTGGGGACACTGGGTGGCACTGGGGACATTGGGAGGTGCCGGGGGTGGCTGGCACAGGGCTGTCCCCAGAGCTGTCCCCGTGTCCCCAGCCCTGTCCCCAGCCCTGTCCCCGTGTCCCCAGCGCTGTCCCCAGCCCTGTCCCCAGCGCTGTCCCCGTGTCCCCAGCGCTGTCACCGTGTCCCCAGCCCTGTCCCCAGCGCTGTCCCCATGTCCCCAGCGCTGTCCCCAGCCCTGTCCCCAGCGCTGTCCCCGTGTCCCCAGCGCTGTCCCCGTGTCCCCAGCCCTGTCCCCAGCGCTGTCCCCTGTCCCCATTGCAGGAGCGGGAGCAGAGCCCGGGTCCCCACGTGCTGCAGCGCCGGGACACCGGGGACACCGGGGACAGCCTGGTGAGTGTCACCGTCCCCTTGTCTGTCCCCTTGTCCCCTGCCACACCCACGGGACTGTCCCGAGTGTCCCCAAGGCGGGGGCGCTGCGGTGACACCGGGGGGTGGCAGGGGGGGTGACCAGAGTGACCAAGAGTGACCAAGAGTGACCAGTGGTGACCCGGGGGTGACCCAAGGATGACCCAGGAGTGACCCAGGAGTGACCAAGGGTGACCAGGGGTGACCCAGGAGTGACCAGGGGTGACCAGGGGTGACCAGGGGTGACCCAGGGGTGACCAAGGGTGACCAGGGGTGACCAGGGGTGATCCAGGAGTGACCCAGGAGTGACCAAGGGTGACCAAGGGTGACCGGGGCTGACCAAGGGGTGACCCAGGAGTGACCAGTGGCGATTGAGGGCGACCAGGGGTGACAGAAGATGACCAGTAGTGACCAGGGATGACCTGGGGGTGGCTTGGGGGTGACCCGTGGTGACACGGGGGTGGCTTGGGGGTGACCGGAGGTGACCAATGGTGACCCGTGGTGCCCCGTGGTGCCCCACGGTGACCCCGGGAGTGGCCATAGTGACCCGCGGTGGCCCGTGGTGGCCCTGGGGGTGGCCGTGGTGACTCTGGGGGTGGCCGTGGTGGCCCGCGGTGGCCCGTGGTGACACTGGGGGTGGCCGTGGTGACCCTGGGTGTGACCGGAGGTGACCAATGGTGACCCGTGGTGCCCCATGGTGACCCCGCGGTGACCCTGGGAGTGGCCATAGTGGCCTGTGGTGGCCCTGGGGGTGGCCGTGGTGACTCTGGGGGTGGCCGCGGTGCCCCGCGGTGACACCTGTGCCCAGGTGTGTCCCGAGGCCGAGTGTTTCCGGCTGAGCTGCCCCTCGGGGGCGCTGCAGCGGCAGCAGCGCGTGACCCTGCGCCTGAGCTTCCGCATCAGGAGCCCCCCCCCGCGACAGGTGAGACCCCAAAACCCCCCCAGGGACCCCAAAACACTCAGGCCCCCCCCCCCCGGGACCCCAAGACAGCCCTGGGACCCCAAAACATCCCAGGACCCCCCCTCTGAACCCCCCCCGGGACCCCAAAACAGCCCCGGGACCCCAAAACATCCCAGGACCCCCCCTCCCAACCCCCCCCGGGACCCCAACACAGCCCTGGGACCCCAACATAGCCCTGGGACCCCAACACAGCCCTGGGACCCCAAAACATCCCGGGACCCCCCCTCCGAACCCCCCCCGGGACCCCAAAACAGCCCTGGGACCCCAACACAGCCCTGGGACCACCGTGAGCCCCTCAGGGTCCCGGGACCCTCCCCAAATTCCCGGGGAACCCCCCACAAAGTCCCTGGGAGCCCCCCGGAACCTGTCCTGAATCTTGGGACCCCCCGGGACCCCCCGGGACCCCCCATGAAGGGACCTTGGGTGTCCCCCGTGCGTCCCTGTGGCAGTGACGGTGGCACTGACGGGATGTCCCCTTTGTCCCCCGTGTCCCCTCTGTGTCCCCTGTGTGCCCTGCGTGTCCCATTGGCACTGGGGGGATGTCCCCACGTGTCCCCGTGGCACTGACACTGTCCCTGTGTCCCTGTGTGTCCCCGTGTCCCCTGTGTGTCCCTGTGGCACCGACACTGTCCCCCTGTGTCCCCTGTGTGTCCCCTGTGTCCCTGTGTGTCCCTGTGTGTCCCTGTGGCACCGACACTGTCCCCCTGTGTCCCCTGTGTGTCCCCTGTGTCCCTGTGTGTCCCTGTGTGTCCCCGTGGCACTGACACTGTCCCTGTGTCCCTGTGTGTCCCCATGTGTCCCTGTGACACTCACACTGTCCCTGTGTGTCCCCTGTGTGTCCCCGTGGCACTGACACTGTCCCTGTGTCCCTGTGTGTCCCCGTGTCCCTTGTGTGTCCCTGTGACACTGACACTGTCCCCGTGTGTC
Source organism: Ammospiza caudacuta (assembly GCF_027887145.1). NCBI lineage: Eukaryota > Metazoa > Chordata > Aves > Passeriformes > Passerellidae > Ammospiza > Ammospiza caudacuta. The sequence goes on from NC_080623.1 coordinate 4,723,893, forward strand.
CCCGTGGCACTGACACTGTCCCTGTGTCCCTGTGTGTCCCCATGTGTCCCTGTGACACTGACACTGTCCCTGTGTGTCCCCTGTGTGTCCCCTGTGTCCCTGTGTGTCCTTGTGTGTCCCCATGTCCCTGTGACACTGACACTGTCCCTGTGTCCCCGTGGCACTGTGACACTGACACTGTCCCTGTGTCCCCGTGGCACTGACACTGTCCCCCGTGTGTCCCTGTGTGTCCCCGTGTGTCCCTGTGACACTGACACTGTCCCTGTGTGTCCCCGTGGCACTGACACTGTCCCGCGTGTGTCCCTGTGTGTCCCCATGTGTCCCTGTGACACTGACACTGTCCCTGTGTGTCCCTGTGACACTGACACTGTCCCTGTGGCACTGACACTGTCCCTGTGTCCCCGTGGCACTGACACTGTCCCGCGTGTGTCCCTGTGTGTCCCCTGTGTGTCCCTGTGACACTGACACTGTCCCTGTGTGTCCCTGTGACACTGACACTGTCCCCCTGTGTCCCCTGTGTGTCCCCTGTGTCCCTGTGTGTCCCCCTGTGTGTCCCCATGTCCCTGTGACACTGACACTGTCCCTGTGTCCCTGTGGCACTGACGCTGTCCCCCGTGTGTCCCTGTGTCCCCATGTGTCCCTGTGGCACTGACACTGTCCCCCGTGTGTCCCCTGTGTGTCCCTGTGACACTGACACTGTCCCCATGTGTCCCCTGTGTGTCCCCGTGGCACTGACACTGTCCCTGTGTCCCTGTGGCACTGACGCTGTCCCCCGTGTGTCCCTGTGTCCCCGTGTGTCCCTGTGACACCGACACTGTCCCCTGTCCCAGCGGGAGCTGTGGCCGCTGTCCCTGCGCTGTGACGCCGAGTTCCGCGTGCTGCAGCTGCCCTACAGAGTGCGGCCGGACAGCCACCCCCGGCACCGCCTGCAGGTGACACCAAGGGGACACTGGGGACACTGAGGGGACACTGAGGGGACATTGGGGACATTGGGGGTGTCACAGCTGCCCTACAGAGTGCGGCCGCACAGCCACCCCCGGCACCGCCTGCAGGTGACACCGAGGGGACACTGAGGGGACATGGGGACATTGGGGACTCTGAGGGGACACTGGGGACATTGGGGGTGTCACAGCTGCCCTACAGAGTGCGGCCGCACAGCCACCCCCGGCACCGCCTGCAGGTGACACCGAGGGGACACTGGGGACACTGAGGGGACACTGGGGACATTGGGGACACTGGGGACATTGGGGACACTGGGGACACGGAGGGGACATTGGGGACACTGAGGGGACACTGGGGACACTGAGGGGACATTGGGGACACTGAGGGGACACTGGGGACACTGAGGGGACATGGAGGGGACGGGGCTGTTTGGGGTGACACCGCGGGTGACACTGGGGTCTGGGGTGGCAGGTGGTGACAGCGCTGGCGAGGTCCTGCCCCGAGGCAGGTGGCACTGGGCGGCGCGGGGGTGACACAAGGTGGCGCTGTCGCTGTCCCCAGGTGGTGACGGCGCTGTCGCGGGCCCGGCCCGAGGCGGGCGGGGGGGTCCCGGTGTGGGCGGTGGTCCTGGCCGTGCTCCTGGGGCTGCTCCTGCTCGGCCTCCTCTGCTACGGCCTCTACAAGGTGGGGCTGGGGGCAACGGGGGGTTTGGGGGGGCTGGGGGGGGTCACAGGGGGCTGGGAGGGTCTGGGGGGGGCTCTGCAAGGTGGGGCTGGGGGCATTGGGGGGGGTTTGGGGGGGGGTCACAGGGGTCAAAGGGGTCTGGGGGGCTCTACAAGGTGGGGCTGGGGGCTCTAGGGGGGTTTGGGGGGTCACAGAGGGCTGGGGGGGCTCTGCAAGGTGGGGCTGGGGGCATTGGGGGGGAGTTTGGGGGGGGTCACAGGGGTCAAAGGGGTCTGGGGGCTCTACAAGGTGGGGCTGGGGGCAACGGGGGGGTTTGGGGGGGCTGGGGGGGTCACAGGGGGCTGGGAGGGTCTGGGGGGGCTCTGCAAGGTGGGGCTGGGGGCTCTGTGGGGGTTTGGGGGGGGTCACAGGGGTCAAAGGGGTCTGGGGGCTCTACAAGGTGGGGCTGGGGGCAACGGGGGGGTTTGGGGGGGCTGGGGGGGCTCTGCAAGGTGGGGCTGGGGGCATTTTGGGGGCCTGGGGGGGGTTTGGGGGCGGTCAAAGGGGTCTGGGGGGCTCTGCAAGGTGGGGCTGGGGGCTCTGGGGGGGTTTGGGGGGTCACAGGGGGCTGGGGGGGCTCTGCAAGGTGGGGCTGGGGGCATTTTGGGGGGCTGGGGGGGGTTTGGGGGGTCACAGGGGTCTGGGGGCTCTACAAGGTGGGGCTGGGGGGATCTGATGGGGATTTGAGGGGGTCTGCAGGGGATTTGGGGGGGCTCTGCAAGGTGGGGCTGGGGGCTCTGGGTGGGATCTGGGTGGCATTTGGGGGGACTCTGGGGGGATATGAGGGAGTCTGGGGGGATTTGGGGGCATTTCAGGGGGTCTGGGGGGATTTGGGGGGGTCAGAGGGGTCTGGGGGCTTCTGCAAGGCGGGCATGAGGAGCTCGGGGGGCACGGGGGGCACTGGGGGGCACTGGGGACACGCTGGGGGCTTCAGGGAGGGACAGAGGGGACACGGTGAGCCCGGGGTGGGCACAGGGACACGGGGGGTGGCGCTGGGGGGTCCCGGGGACATTTCGGGGTCCCCCTGACCCCCCCCCCCCCCCGTCCCCGTCCCCCCCCCAGCTGGGGTTCTTCAAGCGCTCGGGGCCCTACGGCACCGCCATGGAGAAGGCGCAGCTGAAACCCCAGGCGGCCTCCGAGGCCTGAGGGGACCCGCGGTGACAGGGACACCCACGGCTGGGGACCCTGCGGTGACAGCTGGGGACAGCCGGGATGGGGACCCTGCGGTGACAGGGACACCCTGTCCTGTCCCCGTGCTGGGGACTCTGCGGTGACAGCTGGGGACACCCACGGCTGGGGACCCTGCGGTGACAGGGACACCCTGTCCTGTCCCCGTGCTGGGGACTCTGCGGTGACAGCTGGGGACATCCACGGCTGGGGACATCCACAGCTGGGGACCCCACGGTGACAGGGACACCCCGGGCTGGGGACATCCATGGCCTGGGGACACCCCATGGCTTCAGGACATCCCACGGCTTGGGGACATCTCACAGCTTGGGGACATCCATGGCCAAGGACACCCTCAGCTTGGGGACAACCTCATGGCTTGGGGACACCCCACAGCCCAGGAGCACCCTCGGCTTGGGGACATCTCATGGCTTGGGGACATCTCACGGCTTGGGGACATCCATGGCCTGGGGACACTCCATGGCTTGGGGACATCCATGGCCTGGGGACACTCCATGGCTTGGGGACATCTCACGGCCTGGGGACATCCCCGCACTTGGGGACACTCCATGGCTTCAGGACATCCCCATGGCTTGGGGACATCTCACGGCTTGGGGACACTCCATGGCTTGGGGACCCCCGCAAGGACGGTGTCACCTGCACGGCTGGGGACCCTACAAGGACAATGTCACCTGCACCAGCGGTGTCACCTGCACGGCCAGGGATGTCCCCAGTGCTGGGGACCCCACACTGCCAATGTCACCTGCATGGCCAATGTCACCCGCGTCGGTGACGTCCCCCACTCCACGCCCCCGGCTGGGGACACCCACGGCGCCCACCCCCACACACAGAACTGTCACCGGGCTGGGGACACTGTCCCATGAACTGTCACCGGGCTGGGGACACTGTCACTGAACTGTCACCAGGCTCAGGACACAATCACAGAACTGTCACTGCGCTGGGCACACTGTCCCAGGAACTGTCACTGCATTAGGGACACTGTCACTGAATGTCACCGAGTTGGGGACACTGTCCCATGAACTGTCACCGGGCTGGGGACACTGTCAGCAGGCTCAGGACACTGTCCCAGAACTGTCACCGAGCTGGGGACACTGTCCCATGAACTGTCACCGAGTTGGGGACACTGTCACTGAATGTTCACCGAGTTGGGGACACTGTCCCAGGAACTGTCACCGAGTTGGGGACACTGTCCCCGGAACTGTCACCGAGTTGGGGACACTGTCCCAGGAACTGTCACCAGGCTGGGGACCCTGTCCCATGAACTGTCACCAAGTTGGGGGACACTGTCCCCGGAACTGTCACCGGGCTGGGGACACTGTCCCAGGAACTGTCACCGAGTTGGGGACACTGTCCCAGGAACTGTCACCAGGCTGGGGACCCTGTCCCATGAACTGTCACCAAGTTGGGGACACTGTCCCAGGAACTGTCACCGAGTTGGGGACACTGTCCCCGGAACTGTCACCGGGCTGGGGACACTGTCCCAGGAACTGTCACCAGGCTGGGGACACTGTCCCAGGAACTGTCACCGGGCTGGGGACACTGTCCCAGGAACTGTCACCAGGCTGGGGACACTGTCCCAGGAACTGTCACCGAGCTGGGGACACTGTCCCAGGAACTGTCACCGAGCTGGGGACACTGTCCCAGGAACTGTCACCGCGCTGCACCAGGACGCGTCCCCAAGGCACAGCTGCCACCACCGGTTTGGGGACACCAAACTGGGAACAACCAGGAATTGTCACCAGCGGGGACTGTCACCAGCAGACCAGGGACTGTCACCACTGGACCTGGAATTGTCACCAGTGGGAATTGTCACCACCGGTGGGAACTGTCACCACTGGACTGGGAATTGTCACCACAGGACTGGGAACTGGTGGCACATGGGTGACACCGAGCTGCCACCGCCACGGACACTGCAGGGGACACAGAGACACTACAAGGACACAACAGGGACACCATGGGGACACCAGGACACCATGGGGACACCTTGGGGACACCCGTGTGACACCGGGACGTGTCCCCGGCGCTGTCACCTCGCCCAGGACAGGACCTGGGCGGCACCTGGGGACGGTGTCACGGCGTCACCCTGTCCCAGCGTGACCCGGGGACGCTGCCCCCCAGTGCCACCCTCCGTCACCCTCTGTCACCCGGTGCCACCCGGTGTCCCCTCCCTGCACTGCCCGCCCCCCCCGGGCACCTCACTTTGCACTGACCCCGAGCTGGGGGCACAGCCCGGCCCCGGTGTCCCCAGGGTGTCCCTGGGTGTCCCCAGGGTGTCCCCAAGGTGTCCCCAGGGTGTCCCCAAGGTGTCCCCAAGGTGTCCCCGGTGTCACGGGGGGTTTGCACTATGGCGGGGGGGGGGCAGGGGGGGCGTGGCTTCGGTTTGTATTTAATTATGGGGGGGGCGCCCTCGGGGCCCCCCAATAAACGAGTCTGACCCACAGGGACCCTGGGGACACGAGGGGACACGAGGGGACAGGGGACACACGCGGGGGTATCGGGCACACCAGGGGACACTTGGGGACAGGGAGGGCCCTTTGGGAACGGGGGGGGGACACACTCGGGGGGACAGGGGGACACTCAGGGACAGGGGGACACTCGGGGACACAGGGGGACACTCAGGGACAGGGGGACACACTCGGGGACACTCGGGGACAGGGGGACACACTCGGGGACATGAGGATAGGGGGACATGAGGATATGGGGACACACATGGACAGGAGGACACGGGGACAGACAGAGGGACACGGTGGTGACAGTGGGACACACACAGGGACACAGGGACATGGGGACACACACAGGGACAGGGGACAGACAGAGGGACGCGGTGACGCGGTGACAGTGGGACACACACAGGGATGGGGGACACAGGGACACACTCAGGGACATGGGGACAGCGGACACACGCAGGGACACATTTGGGGACACGGAGGGACAGGGGACACACTTGGGGACAGAGGGAGAGGAGACACGGGGACACGGGGACAGTGGGACACGGGGACAGGGGACACACACAGGGACACATTTGGGGACACAGGGACACACAGAGGGATGGGGGACACAGGCATAGGGGACACACGGGGACATGGGGACACACACAGGGACACACAAAGGGACACAGGGACACAGGGATAGGGGACACACGGGGACATGGGGACAGGGTGACAAGGGGACACACGGGGACATGGGGACAAGGGGACACACACAGGGACACACACAGGGATGCACAAAGGGACACAGGGACACAGGGATAGGGGACACACAGGGACATGGGGACAAAGGGACACACTTGGGGACACACTTGGGGACACAGGGACGTGGGGACACACTTGGGGACACAGGGACGTGGGGACACACTTGGGGACACGGTGGCACCGCGGCGGTCACGGCCGCTGCCCCGGACACTGCCGGGGCTCAATTACACCTCATTAGCAGCCGGGACTCGTCCGGTGTCAATAATTAATTACCGAGTCATCAATCATTCATTAATGATTCATCAATAATTCATCGATCATTCATCGGTAATTCGTCGGTAATTCACGGATAATTCACCGATATTTCATCAATAATTTACTGATAATTCACTGATAATTCATCGAAAATTCACCAATCATCGACACCCCCGGCCCCCCAAACACCACCGAGACCCCAAAATCAGAGACCCCAAAATCCAGAGAATCCAAAATTCACAGACCCCAAAATTCAGAGAATCCAAAATTCACAGACCCCAAAATTCACAGACCCCAAAATCCAGAGAACCCAAAATCCAGAGAATCCAAAATTCACAGACCCCAAAATTCACAGACCCCAAAATCCAGAGAACCCAAAATCCAGAGACCCCAAAATTCACAGACCCCAAAATTCAGTGAGCCCAAAATCAGAGACCCCAAAATCCAGAGAACCCAAAATTCACAGACCCCAAAATCCAGAGACCCCACAAAGAGACCCCCAGAGACCCAAAATTCAGAGACCCCAAAGTCTTTTGGGGTCTCTGGGGGTCCTGAATTTTGGGGGCCCTGAATTTGGGTTCTCCGATTTTTTGGTTCTCTGGGGTTTGGGGTCCCTGGATTTTTGGGATTTCTGAATTTTGGGGTTTCTGAATTTTGTATTCTCTGAATTTTGTGTTCTCTGAATTTTGAGTTCCCTGAATTTTCGGGTCTGTGAATTTTGGGGTTTCTGAATTTGTGTTCTCTGAATTTGGGGTCTCTAAATGTTGGGTTCTCTGAATTTTGGGTCTCAAAAAATTTGGGGTCCCTGGATATTTGGGGTCCCTGCATTTTGGGGTCTCTGAATTTTGGGTTCTCTGAATTTGGGCTCTCCGAATTTCGGGTTCTCTGGATTTTGGGGTCCCTGCATTTTGGGGTCTCTGAATTTTGAGGTCTGTGAATTTTGGGTTCTCTGAATTTGGGTTCTGTGAATTTTGGAGTTTCTGAATTTTGAGTTCCCTGGATTTTGGGTTCTCAGAATTTTGGGGACTCTGGGTTATTGGGGTCTCTGGATTTTGGGGATTTCTGGATTTTTGGGGCCCTGATTTCGGGGCCTCTCAGTTTGGGGTTCTCTGATTTTGGGGTTTCTAGATTTTGCGTTCTCTGAATTTCAGGTCTCTAAATTTTGGGTTCTCTGGATTTTAGGTTCTCTGAATTTTGGGGTCCCTGGATTTTTGGGGTCTCTGAATTTTGGATCCTCTGAATTTGGGGTCTCTGGATTTTGGAGTTTCTGAGTTTTGTGTTCCCTGGATTTTGTGTTCTCAGAATTTGGGGGACTCTGGGTTTTTGGGGTCTCTGGATTTTTGGGATTTCTGGATTTTATGTTCTCCGAATTTTGGGGTCCCTGCATTTTGAGTTTCCTGGATTTTGTGTTCTCAGAATTTTGGAGTCCCTGGATTTTTGGGGGGCTCTGATTTTTGGGGTGTGTGAATTTTGGGATCTCAGAATTTTGGGTTCCCTGGATTTTGTGTTCTCCGAGTTTTGGGCTCTCTGAATTTTGGGATCTCACAATTTTGGGGTCTCAGATTTTGTGTTCTCCGAGTTTTGGGCTCTCTGAATTTTGGGATCTCACAATTTTGGGGTCTCAGATTTTGTGTTCTCCGAATTTTGGGATCTCACAATTTTGGGGTCTCAGATTTTGTGTTCTCCGAGTTTTGGGCTCTCTGAATTTTGGGATCTCACAATTTTGGGGTCTCAGATTTTGTGTTCTCCGAATTTTGGACTCTGAATTTGGGATCTCACAATTTTGGGGTCTCAGATTTTGTGTTCTCCGAGTTTTGGGCTCTCTGAATTTTGGGATCTCACAATTTTGGGGTCTCAGATTTTGTGTTCACCGAGTTTTGGGCTCTCTGAATTTTGGGATCTCACAATTTTGGGGTCTCAGATTTTGTGTTCTCCGAGTTTTGAGCTCTCTGAATTTTGGGATCTCACAATTTTGGGTTCCCAGGATTTTCGGGCTCTGTGATTTTTGGGGTCCCCCCCCCGCCCCCTCGGTTCCCACGCTCCCGGGGTGCGCCTGTCGCCCCTCCCCCCCCCCCCCGCCCCCGCGCGCGCGTGTCCCGACACGTGCGCGACCCCGCCCGCCGCGCGCACGCGCACGATGGGGGGGGGGGGGCGCGAGGGGGGGGCGCGCGCGCGGACGGACGGACGGACGCGGGGACGCGCGCGCGTGGACGTGAGCGAGCGCGGGGGGAGGGGAACGGGGGGACAGGTCCGGGAGTGGGGGGGGGGGGGGAGGGGACAGCGCGGTTTGGGGGGGGGCGGGGGGGGAGGGGACACGCGCGGTGGGGGGAGGGGACACGCGTGGGGCGCGACACGCGCGGGAGGCCCCGCCCCCTCCCTCCCCCCCCCGTGCCCCAGTTCCGAGCGCCGCCATTGCTGAGCCCCCGAGGGGGGAGGGGACACGGGGGGAGGGGGAGGGGGGGACACGCAGGGACAGCCCCGCAGGGCCGCGCGCGACAGCGGCCGGGGGGGCCCGCAGGTAACGGAGACCCCCCCCCAAATAACGCAGAGAGGGGGGCTGGGGGCTTTGGGGGCTTTGGGGGGTTTTGGGCGTTTGGGGTTTGGGGTTTCGGATTTTCGGGATCTCGGCTTTGGGGGGGGTTGCGGTTTGGGGGATTTGGGTTTGGGATTTGGGGTCTTTGGGGGTTTGGGGCCTTTGGGGTTTGGGGGTCCAGGCCCTCGGGGGGGGGGGGTCCCGAGGAGCTCACCTGCCCCCCCCCCCCCCAACCCCCCAACCCCCCCATCCTCCGGTGCGGGGACCCCCGGGAGGGACCCGGGAACGCGCGGGGGGCGGCGGGAGGGGGGTCCTGGGGGGTCCCGGGGGGTCCTGAAGGGTCCCGGGGGGTTCCTGGGGGGTCCCGGGGGGTTCCTGGGGGGTCCCGGGGGGTCCTGGGGGGTCCCGGGGGGTCCCGCAGCTCCCCCAGCCCCCCCCCCCCGCATCCCCCGGTGCGGGCCGGGGACCCCGCGGAGGAACCGGGACCGGAACGGGGGGGAGGGTCCGGGGGTGCCCCGGGGGGGTCCCTGGGGGCCGTTTCGGGGGTCCCGCGCCCCCCGTGACGCCCCCCCGGCGCAGGGCGATGCTGCGGGCCCCGGGGCCGCCGCTGGGGCCGCCCCCCGGCCGCCTCCTCCTGCCCGACGCCGCCGCCGCCGCCGCCGCCGCGCTCCGGCTGCTGCCGCCGCTGCCCGCGGTGAGCGGGGCCGGGAACCGGGCGGGAACCGGGCAAAGGAACGGGCCCGGGGCCGCGGAGGGACAGGGGGAACCGCGGGGAAACCGGGGGGACCGGGGGGTCCCGGTACCGGCGGGGCCGGGGGAGATGCGGGGCTGAGCCCGGCCGCGGTTCGGGGGTGCCGGTACCGGCGGGTTCGAGGGTCCCGGTACCGGCGGGTTCGGGGATCCCGGTACCGGAGGGTTCGGGGGTGCCGGTACCGGAGGGTTCGGGGGTCCCGGTACCGGCGGGTTCGGGGGTCCCGGTACCGGAGGGTTCGGGGGTCCCGGTACCGGAGGGTTCGGGGGTGCCGGTACCGGAGGGTTCGGGGGTCCCGGTACCGGCGGGTTCGGGGGTCCCGGTACCGGAGGGTTCGGGGGTCTCGGTACCGGCGGGTTCGGGGGTCCCGGTACCGGAGGGTTCGGGGGTCTCGGTACCGGCGGGTTCGGGGGTGCCGGTGCTCGGGATTGGGGAGGGGGTCCCGGGAGGGTCCCGGCCAGGGTTCTGGGGAGTCCCGGGGCTGTTTCGGGGGTCCCGTCCCGGGGGGTTTCGGGGATTTCGGTACCGAAAGGTTCGGGGGTGCCGCTGCTGGGATGGGGGGGGGTCTCGGGCAGGGTCCCAGGGAGGTTCCGAGGGGGTCCCGGGCTGTTTTCGGGGGTCCCGGTACCGGAGGGTTCGGTGGGTGCCGGTGCTCGGGATAGGGGGGGGGGGTCCCGGGGCTGTTTTAGGGAGTCCCGGGGTTGTGTTTGGGGGTCCCGGTACCGGGGGGGGTTCCGGGGTCCCGGTACCGAAAGGTTCTGGGTGTCCCGGTGCTCGGGATTGCGGGGGGGGGGGTCCCGGGGCTGTTTTAGGGAGTCCCGGGGTTGTTTTTGGGGGTCCCGGTACCGGGGGGGTTCCGGGGGTTTCGCTCCGGTGCCCGCGAGGGGCGCGCGGGGTCCGGGGGCGGTGGGGGGGGGACACGGAGCGGCCCCGCCCCCTCCCGGCCGCCGTACCGGGACCCCCCCCCCCCCCCGTTCCACCCCCCCCGCCCCGAACCGGCGGTGCCGGGACCCCCAAAACCCCACCGGGACCCCCAAAACCCCACCGGGACCCCCAAAATCACCCCCGGGACCCCCAAAACCCCACCGGGACCCCCAAAATCACCCCCGGGACAGGGAACGCGCGACCCCCGAACCCCCCGGGACACCCCCCAATAACGGGAGGGGTCGGGACCCCCCCCGGGACCCCCCGGGACCCCCCCCGGGGCTCGGTGCGATCGGGACCCCCCGAACCTGCCCCGGGACCCCAAAATCACCCGCGGGGGATCCGGGACCCCCAAAACCTCTCGGGGGGGCTCCCGGGACCCCCAAATTCCCCCCAGCCGGGGGTGGGGGCGGTCCCGGTTCCCTCCCGGTCCCTCCCGGTCCCCCGGGCTTGGGCAGGGCGGGATTCCTGAGGCGCTGCGGAACGGAACGGGAGCGGGGGCGATTTCGGGGGATTTTGGGGTTTGCGGGGTCATTTTGGGGTGGTTTGGGTCATTTTGGGGTGGTTTGGGTCATTTTGGGGTGGTTTGGGTCATTTTGGGGTGCCGACCCCCCCTCTGTGCCCCCCCCCAGATGGAGGCCCTGCCCAAGGGGGGCTGGGGGCGGTTTTGGGGGGATATTTTGGGGGTTTTTGGGACACGGGGAGTTTTGGGGGGATATTTTGGGTTTATTTTGGTTTTTTGGGGGTATTTTGGTGATTTTGGGGTGCCGACCCCCCCTCTGTGCCCCCTCCCCAGATGGAGGCCCTGCCCAAGGGGGGGCTGGGGGCTCTGGCCAAGCCCCGGCGCCCGGTGATCGCCTGCAGCGTCTGCCAGATCCGCTTCAACTCCGAGGTGGGACCCCCGGGACCCCCCAAAACCAGGGACCACCCCCAAAACCAGGGACCACCCCCCAAAATCTGGGACCACCCCCCAAAACCAGGGACCACCCCCCAAAAACCCGGGCTAGACCCCCGCGACCCCCTCAAAACCAGGGACCACCCCCCAAAACCAGGGACCACCCCCCAAAATCTGGGACCACCCCCCAAAACCAGGGACCACCCCCCAAAATCTGGGACCACCCCCCAAAACCAGCGACCACCCCCCAAAATCTGGGACCACCCTCAAAATCAGGGACCACCCCCCAAAATCTGGGACCACCCCCCAAAAACCCGGGCTAGACCCCCGGGACCCCTCCCCAAAAAACTGGGACAGACCCTGGGGACCCCCCAGTGCTGAGCGCTGGCACTTGGGGGTCCCCAGGGTGTCCCCACGGGGTGACACAGTGAGCGGGGGTGTGCCAGTGTCCCCAAGGTGTCACAGTGTCCCCAAGGTGTCACAGTGTCCTGGGCTGTGTCCCGGGGGTGTCCCCGTGTCCCAGGGGTGTCACACTGTCCCCACGCTGTCCCCACACTGTCCCCATGTCCTGGGGATGTCACGCTGTCCCCACACTGTCCCCTTGTCCCAGGGGTGTCACTCTGTCCCCACACTGTCCCCATGTCCCAGGGATGTCACACTGTCCCCACGTTGTCCCCACACTGTCCCCTTGTCCCGGGGGTGTCACTCTGTCCCCGGGCCCTGTGTGTGACTGTCCCAGGGATGTCACACTGTCCCCACATGTGTCCCAGGGCAGTGTCACTGTCCCCGTGTCCTGGCAGTGTCACTCTGTCCCTGCACTGTCCCTGGGCTCTGTGTCACTGTCCCCACGCTGGCAGTGTCCCCGTGTCCCCCCAGAGCCAGGCCGCCGCTCACTACCAGGGCAATGGGGCTGTGTCACTGTCACACAGCTGTCCCCAGGCTGTCCCCATGCCCCCGGCTGTGTCACAGTGTCCCTGTCCCTGTCCCCAGAGCCAGGGCAATGGGGCTCTGTGTCACTGTCACTGGGCTGTCCCCAGGCTGTCCCTGGCTGTGTCACAGTGTCCCTGTCCCTGTCCCTGTCCCTGTCCCCAGAGCCAGGCCGCCGCTCACTACCAGGGCAATGGGGCTGTGTGTCACTGTCACTGGGCTGTCCCCAGGCTGTCCCCATGTCCCCGGCTGTGTCACAGTGTCCCCAGGCTGTCCCCAGGCTGTCCCCAGGCTGTCCCCAGGCTGTCCCCATGTCCCTGGCTGTGTCCCATGTCCCTGTCCCTGTCCCTGTCCCCAGAGCCAGGGCAATGGGGCTGTGTGTCACTGTCACTGGGCTGTGCCCATGTCCCCGGCTGTGTCACAGTGTCCCTGTCCCTGTCCCCTGTCCCCATGTCCCCAGAGCCAGGCCGCCGCTCACTACCAGGCCAATGGGGCTCTGTGTCACTGTCACTGGGCTGTCCCCAGGCTGTCCCATGTCCCCGGCTGTGTCACAGTGTCCCTGTCCCTGTCCCCAGAGCCAGGGCAATGGGGCTCTGTGTCACTGTCACTGGGCTGTCCCCAGGCTGTCCCTGGCTGTGTCCCATGTCCCTGTCCCTGTCCCTGTCCCCAGAGCCAGGGCAATGGGACTGTGTGTCACTGTCACTGGGCTGTCCCCAGGCTGTCCCCAGGCTGTGTCACAGTGTCCCTGTCCCTGTCCCTGTCCCTGTCCCCAGAGCCAGGCCGCCGCTCACTACCAGGCCAGTGGGGCTCTGTGTCACTGTCACTGGGCTGTGCCCATGTCCCCGGCTGTGTCACAGTGTCCCTGTCCCTGTCCCTGTCCCCAGAGCCAGGGCAATGGGGCTCTGTGTCACTGTCACTGGGCTGTCCCCAGGCTGTCCCCAGGCTGTCCCCGGCTGTGTCCCATGTCCCTGTCCCTGTCCCCAGAGCCAGGCCGCCGCTCACTACCAGGGCAATCGCCACGCCCGTCGCCTCAAGGGCCTCGAGGCCGCCCGCGCCCGCCGGGGGGGGGACCCCGGGGAGCCCCCGGAGCCGCCCGGACCCGCGGCCCCCCCGGGCGGGGACCCCCCCGAGCGCCCAGGTGGGTGATGGGGCCCAAAGCCCCCCCGTAAGCCCCAAATCCCCGAATTCACCCCCAGAATCCCCCCACATTCCCCTATAACCCCCAAATCCCCGAATTCACCCCCAAAATCCCCCTAATTCACCCCCAAAATCCCCCCAAATCCCCCTATAACCCCCAAATCCCCCTATAACCCCCAAAATCCCCTCAAATCCCCCCCCAAATTCCCCCATAACCCCCCCAAATCCCCCCCCCAAATTCCCCCATAACCCCCCCAAATACCTGTTTAATCCCCCCCCATTCCCCCCCCCAGGGGAGCAGCCCCCCATAACCCCCCAAATTCCCCCATAACCCCCAAATTCCCCCATAACCCCCCTACATCTCTCCCAAATCCCCCCCAAATTCCCCCATTTCACCCCATTCCCCCCCCCCAGGGAGCAGCCCCCATAACCCCCCAATTCCCCCATAACCCCCCCAAATCCCCCCCCAAATTCCCCCATAACCCCCCCAAATCCCCCCCCAAATTCCCCCATAACCCCCCTAAATCCCCCCCAAATTCCCCCATAACCCCCCATAACCCCCCATTTCACCCCATTTCCCCCCATTTCACCCCATTTCCCCCCCCCCCCCCCAGGGGAGCAGCCCCCCGCCCCCGCCGCCCCCGGAGCCCCCGGGCCCCCCTCGCCCCCCGCCCCTCCCCCCGCGGGGGGGGCAGAGCCGGGGGGGCCGCGGGAGGAGGAGGAGGAGGAGGAGGAGAGGGCGAAGGCCAAGCGGCTCCTGTACTGCGGGCTCTGCAAGGTGGCCGTCAACTCCCTGAGCCAGCTGGAGGCCCACAACAAAGGTGGGGACACTGGGGACACTGTGGGGACACTGGGGACATCACAGAGATTGGGGACATTGGGGGATTGGGGACATTGGGGACATTGGGGACATTGGGGACATTGGGGACACAGCCACTCCTGTACTGCGGGCTCTGCAAGGTGGCCGTCAACTCCCTGAGCCAGCTGGAGGCCCACAACAAAGGTGGGGACATTGGGGACATTGGGGACATTGTGGGGACATTGGGGGCATTGGGGACATCACAGAGATTGGGGACACTGGGGGGATTGGGGACATTGGGGATATTGGGGACACTGGGGACATTGTGGGGACACTGGGGACACTGGGGACATCACAGAGATTGGGGACATTGGGGACACTGTGGGGACATTGGGGGCATCACAGAGATTGGGGACATTGGGGACACTGGGGATATTAGGGACACTGGGGACATTGGGGACACTGTGGGGACATTGGGGGCATCACAGAGATTGGGGACATTGGGGACACTGTGGGGACATTGGGGACATCACGGGACATCACAGAGATTGGGGACATTGGGGACACTGGGGACAGGGAGGGTACCAGGGACGTCAGAGACATTGGGGACATTGAGGTGACCGGGGAGATCAGGGACACTGTGGGGACACTGTGGGGACATCGGGGTGGCTCGGGGGGATCCCTGTGGGTTTGGGGGTCCCGGGGCAGTTTTGGGGTCCCGTGGGGTCCAGCCCTGTGTCCCCGCCAGGCACCAAGCACAAGACCCTGCTCGAGGCCCGCTCGGGGCTGGGGCCCATGGGGCAGTTTTGGGGGTCTCAGGGATGGTTTGGGGTCTCAGGGATGGTTTGGGGGTCCCAGGGATGGTTTGGGGTCTCAGGGATGGTTTGGGGGTCCCAGGGATGGTTTGGGGGTCTCAGGGATGGTTTGGGGGTCCCAGGGATGGTTTGGGGTCTCAGGGATGGTTTGGGGGTCCCAGGGATGGTTTGGGGTCTCAGGGATGGTTTGGGGGTCCCAGGGATGGTTTGGGGGTCCCAGGGATGGTTGTGGTGGCAGTTTTGGGGTTCACTCGTGTCCCCCCCCAGGCACCAAGCACAAGACCCTGCTCGAGGCCCGCTCGGGGCTGGGGCCCATCCGCGCCTTCCCGCGGGGGGGGGGCTCGGGGGGCGCCCCCCCGGCCGAGGGTCCCGAGCGCTCCTTCCACTGCCAGATCTGCAACGTGCGCCTCAACTCCGAGCTGCAGCTCAAACAGGTGCGGGGGGCCCAGAACCCCCAAACGAGCCCACCGGGACCCCACAGTGACCCTCAGGGGACCCCAAATCCCAAACGGACCCCACGGTCACCCCAGATCTCAAAAACGACCCCACAGGGACACCACAGGGACCCCACAGTGACCCCAAATGCTGCTGGGACCCCAAAGTGATCCCAAAGTGACCCCAAATTCCCAAACTGACCCCAAAGTGACTCCACACTGACCCCAAAGTGACCCCAAATCCCAAACTGACCCCAAATTCCCAAAGTGACCCCGAAGTGATCCCAAACTGACCCCAAATTCCCAAACTGACCCCACACTGACCCCAAATCCCAAAGTGACCCCAAATCCTGCTGGGACCCCAAAGTGACCCCAAAGTGACCCCAAATCCCAAAGTGACCCCACACTGACCCCAAAGTGACCCCACACTGACCCCAAATCCCCTCTGGGAGCCCCCAGAGACCCCAAATCCCCCTGGATCCCAAACTGACCCCAAATCCTGGGGGGAGACCCCACACTGACCCCCAAACTGAGCCTGGGATCCCCCGGGACCCCAAATCCCCAAAGTGACCCCAAATCCCAGCGGGGATTCCAAACTGACCCTGGAACCCCAAAACTGACCCCGAATCCCCACTGGAATCCCCCAAACTGACCCCAAATCCCCCCAGGGATCCCCAAAACCGACCCTGGGACCCCCAAACCGCCCCCAAACCCCCACCCCAGACACCCCCACCTGTGTCCCCCCGTGTTTTGGGGTGCTCTGACCGCCCCCATCCCCACACCTGGATCACCCCCCGGTTTTGGGGTGCTCTGACCCCACCCGTGCCCTTCCCAGGGACCCCCAAAGCCCCCCAGACCTCCCCCGGGGTCCCCCCCGATTTTAGGGTGCTCTGACCCCCCGTGCTCCCCCCGGGGTCCCCTCCAGTTTCGGGGTGCGCTGACCCCTCCCATGCCCCCTCAGTGATCCCCAAATTCCCCCAGACCCCCCCGTGCCCCCCCCCGGTTTCGGGGTGCGCTGACCCCCCCGTGCCCCCCCAGCACATCTCCAGCCGCCGGCACCGGGACGGGGTGGCCGGGAAGCCGAACCCGCTCCTGGGGCGCCACAAGAAACCGCGGAGCCCCCCCGAGATGGTGAGGGGGCAACGGGGGGCTGGGGGGGCTATAGGGGGGTTTGGGGGGGCTATAGGGCAGTCTGGAGGGGCTTATGGGGGGTTTATGGGGGGTCTGGGGATCCTTAGGGGGGTTTGGGGGGTCTATAGGGGGGGTTCGGGGGTCTATAGGGGGTTTTGGGGGGGCTATAGGAGGGTTTGGGGGATCTGCGTGGGGTTTGGAGGGGCTATAGGGGGGCTATAGGGGGGTTTGGGGGGTCCATAGGGGGGTTTGGGGGGTCCATAGGGGGGTTTGGGGGGTCTATAGGGGGGTTTGGGGGGGCTATAGGGGGGGCTGGGGGGGTCTGTGTGGGGTTTGGGGGGTCTATAGGGGGGGCTGGGGGTCTATAGGGGGGTTTTGGGGGGGCTATAGGGGGGTTTGGGGGGTCTGTGTGGGGTTTGGAGGGGCTATAGGGGGTCCATAGGGGAGTTTGGGGGTCCATAGGGGGTTGGGGGCGCTATAGGGCAGTCTGGAGGGGTTTATGGGGGGTTTGGGGGGTCCATAGGGGGTTTGGGGGCGCTATAGGGCAGTCTGGAGGGGTTTATGGGGGGTTTGGGGGGTCTGTGTGGGGTTTGGGGGGGTCCATAGGGGGTTGGGGGCGCTATAGGGCAGTCTGGAGGGGTTTATGGGGGGTTTGGGGGGTCTGTGTGGGGTTTGGGGGGGTCCATAGGGGGTTTGGGGGCGCTATAGGGCAGTCTGGAGGGGTTTATGGGGGGTTTGGGGGGTCCATAGGGGGTTGGGGGCGCTATAGGGCAGTCTGGAGGGGTTTATGGGGGGTTTGGGGGGTCTGGGGATCCACTGGGGGGGTTTGGGGAAGGGTCTGTGTGGGGTTTGGGGGTCTATAGGGGGGTTTGGGGGTCCTGGGGTGTCTGTGTGGGGTTTTGGGGGGCTCTGGGGGGGGTCCTGGGATGTGTCTATGAGATTGGGGGGGTCCTGGGGTGTCTATGGGGGGGTTTGGGGGGGTCTGTGGGGTTGGGGGAGGGTCCTGAGGGGTCCATAGGGGCGTTTGGGGGGGCCCTGGGGGGGTCTAAAGGGGGTTTGTGGGGTGGGGAGGGTCTGTAGGGGGGTTTGGGGGGGGGCTGGGGGTATCACTGGGGACCCCCCCAGTACCGGGGCTGTTTGGGGGGGGTTCTGAGGCTCCCCCCGAGCTGGGGGTGTTTGGGGTATCAATGGGGGCTCCCCCTAAATGGGGGTGTCCGGGGGTGCCCGGGGGTATCCGTGGGGACCCCCCCATTACCGGGGCTGTTTGGGGGTGCCCGGGGCTGTTTGGGGGGGGTCTGGGGTTTCCGTGGCCCCCCCATTACCGGGGCTGTTTGGGGGTGCCCGGGGCTGTTTGGGGGTATCCGTGGCCCCCCCCATTACCGGGGCTGTTTGGGGGTGCCCGGGGGGCTGTTTGGGGGTGCCCGGGGGGCTGTTTGGGGGTACCCGTGGCCCCCCCCCCATTACCGTTCCCGTTCCCGTCCCCCCCAGGCGCCGCTGCCGTTCCCCAAGGAGCTGCCCAAGGCCCTGGCGGGGGGGGGGCTCCTCCCGCCCCCCCTGGCCCTCGCGGCCGCCGCCGCCGCCATCGCCGCCCCCCCCCCTGGCGCTGCGCCCCCCCCGCGCCCGCCCTGCTGCCCGCGCCCCCCCTGGCGCCCGCCCTGCTGCGCCCGGCACCGGGACCCCTGAGAGCCGGGCACGCGCCCCTGCTGTTCACGCCGTACTGACCGACTGACCGACGGACTGACGGACACGGGAGGGACTGACGGACTGACTGACTGACACACTGACTGACTGACGGACACGGCAGTGACTGACTGACTGACAGACTGACGGACTGACGGACTGACGGACTGACTGACGGACTGACGGACATGGGACTCACAGACTGACTGACAGACGGACTGACGGACACGGCACTGACTGACTGACTGACACACTCACTGACTGACGGACTGACAGACGGACTGATGGACAGACACACTCACTGACAGACAGACTGACAGACACAGCCCTGCTGCGCCCGGCACCGGGACCGCTCCGACCGGGACGCTCTCCGCTGCTGTTCACACCGGACTGACGGACTGACGGACACGGGACAGACACGCGGACACAGGGACAGACAGACACAGACACAGGGACAGACACACGGACATGGGACAGACAGACACACACGGGGACAGACACACGGACACAGACACAGGGACAGACACACGGACATGGGACAGACAGACACACACGGGGACAGACACACGGACACAGACACAGGGACAGACACACGGACATGGGACAGACAGACACACACAGGGACAGACACACGGACACAGGGACCGCCCCCCCCCCCCCCAGAACAGCCCCTGGGAACGCCCCCCCCGCCCCCCCAAAGCCTGGAACATTCCTTGGGACAATCCTGGAACCGGACACACCCCCCCCCCCCCGCCGGGACAACTGGACAACAGCCGGTGCCTGGCAACCGTTACCTGGCAACAAGGAACCGCCTGGCAACCGTCGCCCGGCGACGTTTAGTGAGCAACTGCCCGGTGACGGTCACCAGGCAACGGTTACTTAGCAACCAGGGCTGCCCATGGCAACCATTCCCTGACAACGGCTCCCTGGCAACCGTTACCTGGCAACCAGGGCTGCCCATGGCAACGGTTACCTGGCAACCGCCTGCACCCAGAGCTGCACGTGGAAACGTCTCCTAGCAACCGTAATCTCCTAGCAACCATCATCTCCTAGCAACCATCTCCTAGCAACCGTCTCCTAGCAACACCCCCAGCCATTCTCTCCCCTCCCCCCGGGCTCAGCGATTATTTTTATTTTTTAACTGGAATTTGGAGATTTGGCAGGAAAACACCGAGCCCCCCCCCCGCCCCCCCCCTCCCCGGGACCCCCCCCCGGCCCCACCGCACAAACCCCGGGGCCCGGGACCCCCCGGGATGGGGGAGGGGTCCCCAAAGCCCCCCCCCCCCCCCGGCACCTCAGGGATCTGCTCAGCAATCAGCGACGGCTCGAGGGATGGAGCCCCCCCAGACCCCCCCAAAATCCACCCCGGGACCCCCCCCAAGTTCCCCCCGAGCCCCCCCAAGCCATGACCTCTTGCACTGAGGGCACCGAGCCCCGCACAGCCCCGGGGGGGCCCCCCAAAAATCGCCCCCCCCCCCCATTCCCTCCCCTTCTCTGGGCCCAGCCCATTGCAATAACGTGGGGGGGGGGCGGGGCACCCCCCCCTGTAAATAATGACCCCCCCCATACACACACACATGGTACAGCCCCACAAGCACTGTGCCCCCCCCCCAAAAATCCTGCAGCCCCCCAAAATCCTGAACCCCCCCCCAAAACCCTGAAACCCCTCCCAGCACTGTGACCCCCCCCCCAAAAAAATATCTTGCACCCCCCCAAAAAAATCCTGCACCCCCCCAAAAATATCCTGCACCCCCCAGCACTGTGACCCCCCCCAAAAAAACCCCTGCACTCCCCCCACCCCAAAATCCTGCAACCCCCATCACTGTGACCCCCCCCAAAAAAAAATCCCGGACCCCTCCATCACTGTGACCCCCCCACCCCAAAATCCTGCACCCCCCCACTATCACTGTGCCCCCCCCCCCTTATCACCAGAGCCCCCCCAAACCTTGCACTGAACCCCCCCCCCAATTTTTGGGCATCCCCCACCTTGGCACTGACCCCCCCCCCCCCAAATTTCGGGCCCCCCCCCGGCACTGAACCCCCCAAATTTTGGGTTTCCCCCCCCCACTCTCGGCACTGACCCCTCCCCAATTTGGGGCCCCCCCCAGTGAAACTGTGACTCAGCAAAGCAATAGCGGGTGGGGGGGGGTTTGGGGGGACCCCTGCCCCCCCCACCCCGTGTCCCCCCCCCAGCTTCACCCCAATAAACGACCGGGTTTGACTCCGGCTCTGGGGGTCTGGGGGGTCCTGGGGGGCTCACAGGGGGATCTTGGGGTCCCCAGTTGGATTTTGGGGTTCCCCAAGAGGGTCCTGGGTGGGTTTTGGGGTCTCTAAGGCGGTCCCAGGTTGATTTTGGGGATCCCCAAGGGGGTCCCAGGTGGATTTTGGGGATCCCCAAGGTGGTCCCAGGTGGATTTTGGGGGTCCCCAAGGGGGTCCCAGGTGGATTTTGGGGATCCCCAAGGGGGTCCCAGGTGGATTTTGGGGGTCCCCATGTGGGTCTTGGTGAGTTCTGGGGTCCCCAGTTGGATTTTGGGGTTCCCCAAGAGGGTCCTGGATGGGTTTTGGGGTCCCTAAGGGGGTCCCAGGTGGATTTTGGGGGTCCCCAAGGGGGTCTTGGTGAGTTCTGGGGTCCCCAGGGGGATTTTGGGGTCTGTAAGGGGGTCCCCAGGTGGATTTTGGGGTCCCCAGGGAGGTCCTGGGTGGGTTTTGGGGTCTCCAAGGGGGTCCCTGATGGATTTTGGGGTCCCCGCGTGGGTCCTGGGTGAGTTTCGGGGTCCCCAGTTGGATTTTGGGGATCTGCAAGTGGATTTTGGGGTCCCCAAGGCAGTCCCAAGTGGGTTTAGGGGATCCCCACGGAGGTCCCAGGTGGGTTTGGGGGTCTCCAAGGGGGTCCCTGATGGATTTTGGGGTCCCCACGTGGGTCTTGGGTGGGTTTTGGGGATCTCCAGGTGGATTTTGGGGTCCCCAGGGAGGTCCTGGGTGGGTTTTGGGGGTCTCTAAGGAGGTCCCAGGTGGGTTTTGGGGTTCCCCAAGAGGGTCCTGGGTGGGTTTGGGGGTCTCCAGGTGGATTTTGGGGTCCCCAGGGGTGTCCCAGGTGGGTTTGGGGGTCTCCAAGGGGGTCCCTGATGGATTTTGGGGTTCCCCAAGAGCGTCCTGGGTGGGTTTTGGGGTCCCCAGGGAGGTCCTGGGTGGGTTTTGGGGGTCTCTAAGGGGGTCCCTGATGGATTTTGGGGTCCCCACGTGGGTCCTGGGTGGGTTTTGGGGTCCCCAGGGGTGTCCCAGGCCCAGCTCCACACCCCCCCTTTGTGTCCCTTGTGTCCCCCCAGGCAGCTTGGGGACACCCCGGGGGACGCCCCCTTCTTGGGCGGGGGGGGGGGGGGGGACCCCCAAAATCCTCCCAAATGTCCCCAAAAATCCCCAAATCCCCCCAGCGACCCCCGGGGCGGCGCGGGCACAGAGCAGCAGCAGCAGCAGCACAGCGAGTGGGGGGCACGGCGTGTTGGGGGGCACGGCGTGTTGGGGGGGCACGGCGTGTTGGGGGGCACGGGGGGTCCGGGGGGTTTTTGGGGGGGTCCCAGGAGCTCCTGGGGCTCCCAGGGTGTTCTGGGGGGGGTCCCGGGGGATTCCTGGGAGGTTTTGGGGTGGGGGGGGGGGGTCCCAGGAGCCCCCAGGTTTTTTGGGGGTCCCGGGGGGGTCCCAGGAGGTTTTGGGGGTCCCCCCCTATCGCAGCAGTGACCACTTGATCTGCTCCTTCGCCGACTGCAGCACCTGGGGGGGCACAGACACATGGGGGGCACACCTGGGGATGGGGGGCACACCTGGGGACGGGGGGCGCACCTGGGGATTGGGGGGCACACCTGGGGGGCACACCTGGGGATGGGGGCACACCTGGGGGGGGCACAGACACATGGGGGGCACACCTGGGGATGGGGGGCACACCTGGGGACACCCCCGCGAGGGTTTTGGGGGTCCCAGGAGGTTTTTGAGGGGTCCCGGGGGGGTTTTGGAGGGGGTCCACAGGGGTCCTGGGTTAGGGTTTGGGGGGGCCCATGAGGTTTTGGGGGGGGGTCCCAGGGGGTTTTGGGAGTCCCAGGGGTTTTTGGGGGGGGGGGGGTCCCAGGGGGTTTTGAGGAGTCCCAGGGTGTTTTTGGGGGGGGTCCCAGATGGTTTTTAAGGGTGCCAGGAGGTTTTTTGGGGGGGTCTCAGGGGGTTTTGGGGGGGTCCCAGGAATTTTTTTTGGGGGGTGGTCCCAGGGATTTTTTTTGGGGGGGTCTCAGGGGGTTTTGGGGTCCTACCTGTGACACCGTCTGCTCCGTCAGGGGCACGTCCTCGCCCTGGGACAGCGGGGACAGGGGGGGACACAGGGGGGGACACGGGGGGGGACACAGTCGGTGCCTGGGGCAGGGGGGGCACCCAGGACCCCCCTGTGGTGCCCCCCAGACCCCTCAGAAACCCCCCAAAAAAACCCAAAACTCCGGAGACCCCCAAATCCCCCCAACCCCCCCCCCCCCCCAAAAAAAAAAACCCCAAAACCCCAAATCCCCCCCAAAAAAACCCAAATCCCTCCAAAAGCCTGAAAGCCCAAGTCCCCCCAAATCCCCCCAAAAACCCCAAATCACCCCCAAAAACCCTGAAACCCCCCAAACCCCCCAGACCCCTGGGACCCCCCAGAATCCCCAAATCCCCCCAAATCCCCCCAAAATCCCCCAGACCCCCCGGTGCAGCCCCGTACCCGCACGGCCACGCGGTGCACGACTTGCTGGGGGTCGCTCTCCAGGATCACCCTGAGGGGACAGACGGACACACGGACATGGGGACACGGGGACACAGGGACAGGGGGACACGGGGACAGGGGGACACAGGGACAGGGGGACACACGGACATGGGGACACGGGGACACAGGGACAGGGGGACACGGGGACAGGGGGACACACGGACATGGGGACACGGGGACACAGGGACAGGGGGACACGGGGACAGGGGGACACACGGACAGGGGGACACACGGACATGGGGACACGGGGACACAGGGACAGGGGGACACAGGGACAGGGGGACACGGGGACAGGGGGACACACGGACATGGGGACACGGGGACACAGGGACAGGGGGACACGGGGACAGGGGGACAGACGGACACACGGACATGGGGACACGGGGACACAGACGGACATGGGGCACAGACAGACACACAGACATGGGGACACAAGGACACGGGGACAGGGGGACAGGGGGACAGAGGGGACAGATGGACAGGGGTGACAGACAGACACACGGACATGGGGACATGGGGACACGGGGACACAGACGGACATGGGGACACGGGGACAGGGGGACAGGGGGATATGGGGGACAGGGGGGACACGGGGACACAGGGACAGGGGTGACAGACGGACACACAGACACAGGGACATGGCGACAGGGGGACACCTCAGCACTGGGGGGTGACAGTCTCCAGGGAGAGGTGACAGTGACGGGATGGTGACGGGATGGTGACAGGGATGGTGACAGGGAGGGTGACAGGGATGGTGACGGGATGGTGACAGGGATGGTGACAGGGATGGTGACAGGGAGGGTGACAGGGATGGTGACAGGGATGGTGACAGGGAGGGTGACAGGGATGGTGACAGGGATGGTGACAGGGATGGTGACAGGGATGGTGACAGGGATGGTGACAGGGACGGTGACAGGGATGGTGACAGGGAGGGTGACAGGGATGGTGACAGGGACGGTGAC